>NC_133332.1:260174721-260317221 GCF_042186555.1 Aquarana catesbeiana | reverse complement strand
ACACACTTGTTACAATAAACATGTTTTTTAGCTATTTAAATGGCTTATAATAGCCAAATATGAAATATTTTCTGAAAGCATTATAATTGAATGAAATCCTACATACCTTCTGGGTGTCTCTGTCGGGATTTTAGATGAATACAGGGGCAGATGGTGTTAAGAACTGCCCTGAACCCCCGCCTGATACCCTTACACACCCCCCTACGAGGGGCTTTGGGCTGTGCGGGGGGCTGGTTTTCTGATGGTAAGGTTGCAACCATTTTTGATTGCATATTTGGATCTCCTTTGATGATAAACAGAAGATCTGCTGACTTAATCGCACTTCTGTCACTATGAAAACGAGCCAATTATAAAATAATAAGCAACGTGTCTCAGAGCAACAGATCTCACGTCCTTTCCCTACAAGAGAAATTCTGTGAGTGAGCCCAACTGCCACCAGAGCTGGTTATATCAGGATTCTCTCTCTGTGACATCATCAATGACATCATCAATGACCATATATGGGCATGTCACATGGCCTCTTTTTTTTTCCACCTGACAAGTTAACCCTTCGCTGCCCAGAGACAATTTTGACACTTCTCCCACACATTAAATGGGCATGTGACATGCCCATATATGGGCATGTCACATGGCCTCTTTTTTTTTCCACCTGACAAGTTTACCCTTCGCTGCCCAGAGACATTTTTGACACTTCTCACACACATTAAAATAAACATGTTTTTTAGCTAGAAAAATGTCTTATGATAATAATTATTATTATAATTTTTATAAAATATAAAATATGAGGTTGAGATGAGTAAATAGATACCCAAAAAGACAAGATTTAATAATTTTTTATTTATTTTTTTCTAACTGAAAAACTGACATATGTATACACGGTCATGTCACATGAGATTTTTTTTTTTTCTAACTGACAAAAAATTCAAATTTGTAAACCTGTTAACCCTTCGCTGCCAGAGACAGTTTTGACATTTCTCACACACTTGTTACAATAAAGATGTTTTTTAGCTAGAAAAATGGCTTATAATAGCCAAACATGATATATTTTCTGAAAGGAGCGACCCTGGAGAATTAAATGTTGGTTGTTGCCATATTTTACGTCACACGATATTCATGCAGCTGTTTATTAAATGCAAATTTTCAGGGAAAAAAAATACACAAATGCATTTTTTTTTTAACAGTAAAGACACAAATGCATTTTAGTGCACACAAACACCATATAATACCTACTTTTTTTTTTTTTAAATATAAGACATGAGGTTAAGATGAGTAAATAGATACCCAAAAAAGTCAAGATTTAATAATTGTGCACATCTGAGAAACAATTTATTTTTATTTTATTTCATTTAAATATATTTTTTTTACACTTTTCAATTATTTTTTTTTTTAAATTCAACTTTATCGATACAAAAACAAAAAAAAATAGGGTTTTGACCAAAAATACACTTTATTGATTACAGGTGCATGTCAAAAATCTAGAATATCCTCAAAAAGTTAATTTATTTCAGTAATTCAATTCAAAAAGTGAAACTCATATATTTTATATAAATGTCTTACACACAGACTGTGTTATATTTCAAGCATTTCTTTCTTTTAATTTTCATGATAATGATCAATAAAAAAAAAGAAAGGATTTTTAATACAGAAATGTTGGCTTAGTGCAAATTCTGTCCATGTACAGTATAGTATAGTAACTCCCAGCATGTCCCCATAGACCTCTATGGAGGATTCTTTGTATGAACTACAAGTCCCAACATGTCCCCATAGACCTCTATGGAGGATTCTCTGTATGAACTACAAGTCCCAGCATGTCCCCATAGACCTCTACGGAGGATTGTCTGTATGAACTACAAGTCCCAGCATGTCCCCATAGACCTCTATGGAGGATTCTCTGTATGAACTACATGTCCCAGCATTTCCCCATAGACCTCTATGGAGGATTCTCTGTATGAACTACATGTCCCAGCATGTCCCCCATAAAGCTCTATGGAGGATTCTCTGTGTATGAACTACATGTCCCAGCATGTCCCCATAGACTTCTATGGAGGATTCTCTGTGTATGAACTACATGTCCCAGCATGTCCCCATAGATCTCTATGGAGGATTCTCTGTATGAACTACAAGTCCCAGCATGTCCCCATAGACCTCTACGGAGGATTGTCTGTATGAACTACAAGTCCCAGCATGTCCCCATAGACCTCTATGGAGGATTCTTTGTATGAACTACTAGTCCCAGCATGTCCCCATAGACCTCTATGGAGGATTCTCTGTATGAACTACAAGTCCCAGCATGTCCCCATAGATCTCTATGAAGGATTCTCTGTGCCTTGCAAAAGTATTCACCCCCTTGGCTTTTTACCTATTTTTTTTACATTACAGCTTTTAGCTCAATGTTTTTTTTAATATGAATTATACATGATGGATCAGAACACAATAGTCGAAGTTGGTGAAGTAAAATTAGAAAAATATATACATAAAACTAGTTTTCAGAAATAAAAAACGGATAATTGTCATGTGCGTATGTATTCACCCCCTTTGTTATGGAGCCAATAAAAAGCTCTGGTGCAACCAATTACCTTCAGAAGTCACATAATTAGTGAAATGATGTCCACCTGTGTGCAATCTAAGTGTCACATGACCTGTCATTACATAGACACACTTTTCTGAAAGGCCCCAGAGGCTGCAACACCTAAACAAGAGGCACCACTAACCAAACACTGCCATGAAGACCAAGGAACTCTCCAAACAAGTAAGGGACAATGTTGTTGAGAAGTACAAGTCAGGGTTAGGTTATAAAAAAATATCCAAATCTTAGATGATCCCTAGGAGCACCATCAAATCTATCATAACCAAATGGAAAGAACATGGCACAACAGCAAACCTGCCAAGAGACGGCCGCACACCAAAACTCACAGCCCGGGCAAGGAGGGCATTAATCAGAGAGGAGCACAGAGACCTAAGGTAACCCTGGAGGAGCTGCAGAGTTCCACAGCAGAGACTGGAGTATCTGTACATAGGACCACAATAAGCTGTACGCTCCATAGAGTTGGGCTTTATGGCAGAGTGGCCAGAAGAAAGCCATTACTTTCAGCAAAAAACAAAATGGCACGTTTTGAGTTTGGGAAAAGGCATGTGGGAGACTCCCAAAATGTATGGAGGAAGGTGCTCTGGTCTGATGAGACTAAAACTGAACTTTTTGGCCATCAGAGAAAACGCTATGTCTGGGGCAAACCCAACACATCACATCACTCAAAGAACACCATCCCCACTGTGAAACATGGTGGTGGCAGCATCATGCTGTGGGGATGTTTTTCAGCAGTCGGGACTGGGAAACTGGTCAGAGTTGAGGGAAAGATGGATGGTGCTAAATACAGGGATATTCTTGAACAAAACCTGTAGCACTCTGTGTGTGATTTGAGGCTAGGACGGAGGTTCACCTTCCAGCAGGACAATGACCCCAAACACACTGCTAAAGCAACACTTGAGTGGTTTAAGGGGAAACATGTAAATGTTTTGGAATGGCCTAGTCAAAGCCCAGACCTCAATCCAATAGAAAATCTGTGGTCAGACTTAAAGATTGCTGTTCACAAGCGCAAAACCATCCAACTTGAAGGAGCTGGAGCAGTTTTGTAGGAGGAATGGGTAAAAATCCCAGTGGTAAGATGTGGCAAGTTTATAGAGACTTATCCAAAGCGACTTGGAGCTGTGATAGGTGGCTCTACAAAGTATTGACTTTAGGGGGGGTGAATAGTTTTGCACATTGACTTTTTCTGTTATTTTGTCCTATTTGTTGTTTGCTTCACAATAAAAAAAATAAAAAAAATCTTCCAAGTTGTGGGCATGTTCTGTAAATGAAATGATGCAAATCCTCAAACAATCCATGTTAATTCCAGGTTGTGAGGCAACAAAACAGGAAGAATGCCAAGGGGGGTGAATACTTTTGCAAGGCACGGTATGTACTTCATTGCCAAGAAGACTGTACTTCTGTCTTGGAAAGGAACTACTCGTCCTACTCTGACCACCTGGCCTCAACTGATAAATGATAGTCCGCCTTTGTATAAGCTTATTATTGGACTTAGGAAGAGACCTCATCTCTTGGATGAACTATGACATAAATGGGTGTCCAGCCCCATTACCCTGACATTGCTAGACCCAGAAATTAGTGTGACCCCCCCCTTTTTTTTACCTTTTGTTACTTCTGACATTGTAGTGCTACTTTGATTCGCTATTACCTCTTTCATTCATACATATAATTGTCATTGTGGTTTTTTTCCAGAGGAATGCTTTCATGCCAACCTACATGCACTATATTACCAAAAGTATTGGGACGCCTGCCTTTACACGCACATGAACTTCAATCGCCTCCCAGTCTCAGTCCGTAGGGTTCAATATTGAGTTGGCTCCGCCCTTTGGAGCTATAACAACTTCCAGCGTCCAACCTTCCATCACCGAGTGCAATGCACGCCGCCACCGGACTCAGAGCGGAGGAGGCGTGTCCTCTGGTGTCACGCTTCTCTGTCTGCCAATCCAATGGACGGGTCTGTGTTTGGTGGTTGCCAGGAGAACGGTACTTACCTGACTGCATTGTGCCAAGTGTAAGGATTGGTGGAGGGGGGATTATGGTGTGGGGGGTTGTTTTTTCAGGGGTTGAAGATGTCAGCATACCAAGACACCAATAACAGGACATGGAGGTCCCCCCCAAAATACTTTCCACCCATGTGTGTGTATATATATATATACACAATATATATATATATACACAATATTGTCATGAACTTTAATGGCATCCCAGTCTTGGTCCGTAGGGTTCAATATTGAGTTGGCTCCGCCCTTTGCAGCTATAACAGCTTCAACTCTTCTGGGAAGGCCGTCCACAAGGTTTAGGAGTGTGTCTATGGGAATGTTTGACCATTCTTCCAGAAGAGCATTTGTGAGGTCAGGCACTGATGTTGGATGAGAAGGCCTGGCTCACAGTCTCCGCTCTAATTCATCCCAACGGTGTTCTGTCGGGTTGAAGTCAGGCCTCTGTGCAGGCCAGTCAAGTTCCTCCACCCGAAACTCGCTCATCTATGTCCTAATGGATCTTGCTTTCTACACTGATCCAAATCATTTGGTGGAGGGGGGATTATGGTGTGGGGTTGTTTTTCAGGGATTGGGTTGGCCCCTTAGTTCCAGTGAAGGGAACTCTTAGGATGTCAGCATACCAAGACATTTTGGACAATTTCATGCTCCCAACTTTGTGGGAACAGTTTGGGGACGGCCCCTTCCTGTTCCATCATGACTGCTCACCAGTGCACAAAGCAAGGTCCATAAAGACATGGATTAGCGATTTTGGGGTGGAGGAACTTGACTGGCCTGCACAGAGTCCTGACCTCAACCCGATAGAACACCTTTTTGGATGAATTAGAGCGGAGACTGTGAGCCAGGCCTTCTCATCCACCTGCCCTCTATTTATCCATTAGAATGCATGTGCTTCCACTGTTGGAGACGCTCATAAATTTGCAAGGGTTAGGACTGCAGGTGATACAGGGTGCCGTGAAGGGGCCCTGCAGCTTATGTCTGCATTTGCAAATGTGTGCTAATAACTAAACCCCTATTTTTAACGGAGACTGTTAGACAGGTTCATTCAGTCGGTAAGCAGACTAGTTGGCGAGTTGAGCTGGGAATTTTCTCTGGTTTCGTCGTCCACATCAGTGCCTGACCTCACAAATTCTGGAAGAACGGTCAAACATTCCCATAGACACCCTCCTAAACCTTGTGGACGGCCTTCCCTGAAGAGTTGAAGCTGTTATAGCTGCAAAGGGTGGGCCAACTCAATATTGAACCCTACGGACTAAGACCGGGATGTCATTAAAGTTCATGTGTGTGTAAAGGCAGGCGTCCCAATACTTTTGGTAATATAGTGTATATTCCTAAGGAGAGTCTAGCAGGAGGGGCACCCTTCCTGCTTCATCCCTTCATCATCAACATGCTAATTAAAAATTTTCAATAAAACTTTTTGATTTTCATTACATACCCTTAAATAGACTTGGTGACATGGCTTTCTTCTTGTCACTCTTCCATAAAGGGCAGATTTGTGGAGAACACGACTAATAGTTGTCCTGTGGACAGATTCTCCCACCTGAGCTGTGGATCTCTGCAGCTCCTCCAGAGTTACCATGGACCTCTTGCAGGGCCGATCCTAGGGTCACAGACGCCTGGGTACAGAAATATTTTGAGACTGCAGACATAGTACAAGAGATGGTCAGAGACTGCATATATGACACAAGAGCTGGTCAGAGACTGCCGACATACTACAGAAGATGGTCATAGACTGCAGACATGATACAAGAGATGGTCAGGGACTGCAGTTATGATACAAGAGATGGTCAGAGACTGCAGACATAGTACAGGAGATGGTCAGAGACTGCAGACATAGTACAAGAGATGGTCAGAGACTGCAGACATGATACAAGAAATTGTCAGAGACTGGCTGCGTTTGATGGGCACAGTGGCTGCGTTTGATGGGCACAGTGGCAGCGTTTGATGGGAACAGTGGCTGTGTTTGATGGGCACAGTAGCTGTTTTTAATGGGCACAGTGGCTGCTTTTAGGCGGGGCACAGTGGCTGCATTTGATGGGCACAGTGGCTGCTTTTAGGCAGGGCACAGTGGCTGCGTTTGATGGGCACAGTGGCTACGTTTGATGGGCACAGTAGCTGCTTTTAATGGGCACAGTGGCTGCATTTGATGGGCACAGTGGCTGCGTCTTATGGCACAGTGGCAGCATTTTATGGGCACAGTGGCTGCTTTTAATGGGCACAGTGGCTGCTTTTAATGGGCACAGTGGCTGCTTTTAGGTGGGGCACAGTGGCTATGTTTGATGGACACAGTAGCTGCTTTTAAAGGCACAGTGGCAGTGTTTGATGGCACAGTGGCTGCGTTTGATGGCACAGTGGCTGCGTTTGATTTGCATAGTGGCTGCGTTTGATGGCACAGTGGCAGCGTTTGATGGGCACAGTGGCTGCGTTTGATGGCACAGTGGCAGCGTTTGATGGGCACAGTGGCTGCGTTTGATGGCACAGTGGCTGCGTTTGATGGGCACAGTGGCTGCGTTTGATGGCACAGTGGCTGCGTTTGATGGCACAGTGGCAGCGTTTGATGGGCACAGTGGCTGCGTTAGATGGCACAGTGGCTGCGTTTGATGGCACAGTGGCAGCGTTTGATGGGCACAGTGGCAGTGTTTGATAGGCACAGTGGCAGCGTTTGATAGGCACAGTGGCAGCGTTTGATAGGCACAGTGGCAGCGTTTGATAGGCACAGTGGCAGTGTTTGATGGGCACAGTGGCAGTGTTTGATAGGCACAGTGGCAGCGTTTGCGACAGAAAGGTCTGTTAAAGAAAGTTGAAAAACAACAGACTTACTTGCAGGATCACAGGTGAAAATAAAGTGGGGAAATAAAGAAAAACGAATGCAACCACCACTAAGAACTGGTGCACTGGAGATATTGTACACTAAGTGTAGTATGACTATAGTAGGAGGAGATGAGAGGTGACACCCCTCAGGTGTAGTATACATTGTATAGACACATTGGACATTGATCTGCTCTCTATGATCCCAGGTCCTCTTCATGGTGGAGCCGAGTGTGTGATCTCCACCATGGCACTGCCAATCATCACATCCACCACCTACTCTGCCCTCTCCCGCATTCAGAGTGCCCCCCCCTTACCTCCTTGATGGCGGTGACGGTGCTCCGGGAATTGGCTGAGCCGGGTGGTGAAGTTGGAGGTGGTGGGGGACTTGTAATCCTCATTGGTCTCTGTGATAAATTCCGACACACTGATCTGATCTGGCATGATGATCGGAGGACGGGGAAGAGGAGGGGGACCCCACTCACACCTCTACACACAGGACAGGAGGCAACCACTCTGGGCACTTCTCTCAACAAAGCACAGGGTCCGACTCCGCCTACTACACACGCCGCAACTCCGCACACACAGCCGGGAACTTCAACCAGATGACAGCGGGGATCACACCAACCCGGGATCCATCCCTAGCACCAGCAGCCGCCACTCCATGAGACCTCCCACTTCAGACCAGCCAGGCACTAGTCCTCTCCGGCTCCGCTCCCTCTTAGCCACGCTGTCTGAAGATGGCAGAGGTGGGCGGAGCTTGTTTACTAGCCGCAGAGGCGGCGTGCAAAGAATGCTGGGGCGGCCGCGGCGTCCCTGACTGACGTCACTGTTCGATAGCTAGAGGCCGGCCGCGTGGCCGGCGATTCTAGCTTGGCGCCCCTCTTGTGCAAAGAGATTACAGCGCTGGGGTGTGGTGCACCCCGTGAACCCCGGCCAGGGTCGGCCCTGACCTCTTGACTGCTTCTCTGATGAATGCTCTCCTTGCCCGGCCGGTCAGTTTAGGTGGACGGCCAAGTCTTGGTAGGTTTGCAGTTGTGCCATACTCTTTCCATTTTCCGATGATGGATTGAACAGAGCTCCGTGAGATGTTCAAAGCTTGGAATATTTTTTTTTATAGCCTAACCCTGCTTTATACTTCTCCACAACTTTATCCCTGACCTTTCCGGTGTGTTCCTTGGCCTTCATGATGTTGTTTGTTCACTAAGGTTCTCTAACAAACCTCTGAGGGCTTCACAGAACAGCTGTATTTATACTGAGATTAAATGACACACAGGTGGACTCTATTTACTAATTAGGTGACTTCTGAAGGCAACTTGTTCCACTAGATTTTAGTTAGGGGTATCAGAGTAAAGGGGGCTGAATACAAATGCCCCCCCCCCCCCCCCCCCCACACGTATCACATATTTTTTTGTAAAAAATGTTGAAAACCATTTTAAATTTTCCTTCCACTTCACAATTATGTGCCACTTTGTGTTGGTCTGTCACATAAAATCCCAACAAAATACATTTACGTTTTTGGTTGTAACCTGACAAAATGTGGACAATTTCAAGGGGGTATGAATACTTTTTCAAGGCACTGCACATGTTAGTAATGGCAGATAAAATGCCTTTTTTTTTATCACTTCCTCTTTATCTTGCAGGCATCTTCATGCTCTTTCCCCGTCACGCGCTCTTTATGAAATACATGTTTATTTTTAATATTTGCTTAGGAAAATGCAAATGCTGCAACTGTCTTAAAGTGGTAGTAAACTCTGTTTTTATTTTTCCCTACAGGTAAGCTTATAATAGGGATTACCTGTAGGTGAAATGAATATCTCCCTAAACGTGCACCGTTTAGGAGATATTCTGGCGAGCAGCAAGTCAAGTCACTGGCGCATGCGCTCTGAAGGAACAGTATACCCGTGCCGTTCCTTCAGAACTGTGTGCCGCAGTGAGACTCTCGTGGGCATGCGCGGGGGGAGGGGGGGGGGGGTGACTTCTTTGCAGCTCAGCCAGTCAGATGGCCGGGAGTCCCCGAACCCAAAAGGAAGACCAGGTGAAGATGGAAGCCTCTGCAGTGGTTACAGCAAGCCACTGGAGGGCTTCGTTTTAAGGTGTCTTTCATAATGTGCTAGTATGCTATGCATACTAGCACATTATATCGCACAACCCCTTTAAAATGGGTTGTAAACCCTTGTGTTTTTTTCACCTTAATCCCCCCCCATTTTTACTGACAGTCTACTGACTGGAATGGTACAGCTGATTGGAGAAAAGCCAATGTAGCACCAATATTTAAAAAGGGCCCAAAATACATCCCTGGGAATTACAGACCAGTTAGCCTAACATCAATAGTATGTAAGCTCTTGGAGGGGATGATAAGGGACTATATACAAGATTTTAGTAATGAGAACGGTATCATTAGCAGTAATCAGCATGGATTCATGAAGAATCGTTCTTGCCAAACCAATCTACTAACCTTCTATGAGGAGGTGAGTTGCCATCTATGTAACTTACCTAAGCCCGGTCTTTCTGGCCCCCGGGGACGAGAACACCAGCTATGGCTGTGTGTCGTGTCCTGAATGGATCCTGTTTGTCCTGATTGGATAGATTGATAGCAGCGCAGCCATTGGCTCCCATTGCTGTCAATCAAATACCAATGACGCCGGGCCGAGTCCACTGTGCGGTTGGTTTTTGCACAGAGTGGCCCCCGATCCTCCTCTTCTGGGGTCCCTCAGCGGCGCCGGTGGCTCCTCCTCTTCTCGAGTTCCCCCGTCAGAGAAGCGCTCTCCTCCGTGCGTGTCAATAGACGCAGCAACAGGACGCGGGAGCGCGCCCCTCGCGGGGGTGTCCCGAAGGAGAGCGCTTCTCCGACTGGGGGAACTCGAGAAGAGGAGGAGCCACCAGCGCCGCTGAGGGACCCCAGAAGAGGAGGATCGGGGGCCACTCTGTGCAAAACCAACTGCACAGTGGAGACAAGTATGACCGTATGCTTTAAAAATAAAAGGGTTTAGTAACCCTTTAAATGCACTTTACAAAAAAAAATATAAGTCATGCATTATCACTTGGTCAGTCTTACATACATAGTTACATAGTAGGTGAGGTTGAAAAAAAGACACAAGTCCATCAAGTCCAACCTATGTGTGTGATTATATGTCAGTATTACATTGTATATCCTGTATGTTGCAGTCATTCAGGTGATTATCTAATAGTTTCTTGAAACTATCGATGCTCCCCGCTGAGACCACCACCTGTGGAAGGGAATTCCACATCCTTGCCGCTCTTACAGTAAAGAACCCTCTACGTAGTTTAAGGTTAAACCTCTTTTCTTCTAATTTTAATGAGTGGCCACGTGTCTTGTTAAACTCCCTTCCGCGGAAAAGTTTTCTCCCTATTGTGGGGTCACCAGTACGGTATTTGTATAATGAAATCATATCCACTCTCAAGCGTCTCTTCTCCAGAGAGAATAAGTTCAGAGCTCACAACCTTTCCTCATAACTAAGATCTCCAGACCCCTTATTAGCTTTGTTGCCCTTCTTTGTACTCGCTCCATTTCCAGTACATCCTTCCTGAGGACTGGTGCCCAGAACTGGACAGCATACTCCAGGTGCGGCCTTTTTTTACATGCGTGCCTATACAATTTAATAATAAAATTATTTAATAATAAAAAAAAAAAAAAGATAAAAAAAAAAAAAAAAAAAAAAAACAGATTGTGGTAATGAAGTTAACATTTTTATTTAATAAAATTTAACAAGATTTACATAAAACTTAAAGGCCAAATGAAATGCATTAAAATAATTAAAATACAACATAGGAAAACAAACAATACAAATTAACAGGATTATTTACATAAAGGCCATATCAAATAAATAAAAAACAAAACAAAAAAAACTTTTTTTTTGTATTATACATAGCACAAACAATAAACAAACAAAGCAAATCAACAAGAAAAAAAGCATAACGTACAACTTGAGGTTGCAACCCACAGGCGTACAAAACAGGCATAAATAATTATTTAATAAATGATAAATTCCTTAGATCGTCGTTCATCTAGGATACAAAGCTGTACGATTTTTTTTTTTTTCTGCATCACCTGAAAAATAAAATTTAAATAAATTAGGAAATTACTACATTGAGAAAAAAAAATGAATGAGAAGTACAAGATTTAAAATACTTGGTTATAATATATAGATATTATATATTTTTTAAATAAAAATAAATTAAAAAAAAAAATATATATATATATATATATATATATATATATATATATATATATATATATATATATATATATATATATATATATATATATATATATATATATATAATATATATATATAATTTTTTGCTTTTCTCTTCTTTTTTTCTCGTTTTTTTTCTTAATCATTTTCCGTCTTTTTTTTTATCTTTTGATGTGCATTATTTAATGATTTTAAAGATTTGTGTTCATTATGTACTGCCCCAGTCTGATTACTTTGACAATCAGCTGATTCTGGGAGTTCTCCCTGTTGGATCCTTTTTACATATCAGATTTCTGGGCTTTGTCATTCTTATGAATAAACACGAATCACTCGTATGAAATGCATCAACCTGTCTCCTGCTTTTTTGTCTGGCTTAAGTGACAAATAAACGACTTTCAACAATGTTTTGTGTGTGCCACCCTCAGTGCCGGCCCAAGACATTGTGCTGCCTGGTACCAAGAATAAAATACTGCCCCCCCCCTCCAAAAAAAAAAAAAAAAGAAAAAAATCACGCGCAACAAAATGCCCCCACATACATTATTTTATATCATGATAACTAAAGTGGACCTGTCACGGCTCTATACATGTATATAGGAGTATAAAGAGGACCTGTCAGGGGGGAGGGGCACTGCAGAGTAGTCAGAGGGCAGTGGGATGGATAGGGGGACAGTGGGGTGGACAGGGAGGACCGTGGGGTGGACAGGGAGACAGTGGGGGGGGGACAGGGAGACAGTGGGGGGGACAGTGGGATGGACAGGGGGACAGAGGGATGGACAGTGGGATGGACAGAGGGACAGTGGGATGGACAGAGGGACAGTGGGATGGACAGGGGGACAGTGGGATGGACAGGGGGACAGTGGGATGGACAGGGGGACAGTGGGATGGACAGGGGGACAGTGGGATGGACAGGGGGACAGTGGGGGAGACAGTGGGATGGACAGAGGGATGGACAGGGGGACAGTGGGATGGACAGGGGGACAGTGGGATGGACAGGGGGACAGTGGGATGGACAGGGGGAACAGTGGGATGGACAGTGGGAGGGTTAGCGGGACAGTGGGAGGGTTAGCGGGACAGTGGGGTGGACAAAGGGACAGTGGGATGGATAGGGTGACAGTGGGATGGATAGGGGGACAGTGGGATGGACAGAGGGACAGAGGGATGGATAGGGGGACAGTGGGATGGATAGGGGGACAGTGGGATGGACAGGGGGACAGTGGGATGGACAGGGGGACAGTGGGATGGACAGGGGGACAGTGGGATGGACAGGGGGACAGTGGGATGGATAGGGGGACAGTGGGATGGACAGTGGGATGGACAGGGGGACAGTGGGATGGACAGGGGGACAGTGGGATGGACAGGGCGACAGTGGGATGGACAGGGCGACAGTGGGATGGACAGGGCGACAGTGGGATGGACAGGGCGACAGTGGGATGGACAGGGCGACAGTGGGATGGACAGGGCGACAGTGGGATGGACAGGGCGACAGTGGGATGGACAGGGCGACAGTGGGATGGACAGGGCGACAGTGGGATGGACAGGGCGACAGTGGGATGGATAGGGGGACAGTGGGATGGACAGAGGGACAGAGGGATGGATAGAGGGACAGTGGGATGGATAGAGGGACAGTGGGATGGATAGAGGGACAGTGGGATGGATAGAGGGACAGTGGGATGGATAGAGGGACAGTGGGAGTGATAGAGGGACAGTGGGAGTGATAGAGGGACAGTGGGAGGGATAGAGGGACAGTGGGAGGGATAGGTGGACAGTGGGAGGGATAGGTGGACAGTGGGAGGGATAGGTGGACAGTGGGAGGGATAGGTGGACAGTGGGAGGGATAGGTGGACAGTGGGAGGGATAGGGGGACAGTGGGATGGACAGTGGGATGGACAGGGGGACAGTGGGAGGGTTAGCGGGACAGTGGGGTGGACAAAGGGACAGTGGGATGCATAGGGGGACAGTGGGATGGATAGGGGGACAGAGGGGTGGACAGGGGGGTGGACAGGGGGACAGAGAGGGGGACAGAGGGGTGGACAGGGGGACAGAGCTAGGGATAGGGGGACAGAGCTAGGGATAGGGGGACAGAGGGATGGATAGTGGGACGGTGGGATGGATAGGGGGACGGCGGGATGGACAGGGGGACAGCAGGCTGGACAGGGGGACAGAGGGAGGGACAGGGGGACAGAGGGGGGGACAGAGGGAGGGACAGGGGGGACAGAGGGAGGGACAGGGGGGACAGTGGGATGGACAGAGGGACAGTGGGATGGATAGGGGGACAGTAGGAGGGACAGGGGAATGTATAGAGGGACAGGGGGACAGAGGGATGGATAGGGGGACAGCGGGAGGGACAGGGGGACAGTAGGAGGGACAGGGGGACAGTAGGATGTATAGAGGGATGGATAGGGGGACAGTGGGATGGATAGGGGGACAGTGGGATGGATAGGGGGACAGTGGGAGGGACAGGGGGACAGAGGGATGGACAGGGGGACAGTGGGATGGATAGGGGGACAGTAGGATGTATAGAGGGACAGGGGGACAGTGGGAGGGATAGGGGGACAGTGGGAGGGACAGGGGGACAGAGGGATGGATAGGGGGACAGTAGGAGGGACAGGGGGACAGTAGGAGGGACAGGGGGACAGTAGGATGGACAGGGGGACAGTAGGAGGGATAGGGGGGCAGTGGGAGGGATAGGGGGACAGCGGGAGGGATAGGGGGACAGCGGGATGGATAGGGGGACAGAGGGATGGACAGAGGGATGGACAGGGGGACAGAGGGATGGACGGGGGGACGGACAGGGGGACGGTAGGAGGGACAGGGGACAGTGGAATGTATAGAGGGACGGATAGGGGGACAGTAAGAGGGACAGGGGGACAGTAGGAGGGACAGGGGGACAGTAGGATGTATAGAGGGACAGGGGGACAGAGGGATGGATAGGGGACAGTGGGATGGACAGAGGGATAGAGTGATGGATAGGAGGACAGAGTGATGGATAGGAGGACAGAGTGATGGATAGGAGGACAGAGTGATGGATAGAGGGACAGCGGGAGGGATAGGGAGACAGCGGGATGGATAGGGGGACAGAGGGATGGATAGGGGGACAGGGGGATGGATAGGAGGACAGTGGGATGGATAGGAGGACAGAGTGATGGATAGGAGGACAGAGTGATGGATAGGAGGACAGAGTGATGGATAGGAGGACAGAGTGATGGATAGGAGGACAGAGTGATGGATAGGAGGACAGAGTGATGGATAGAGGGACAGCGGGAGGGATAGGGGGACAGCGGGAGGGATAGGGGGACAGCGGGATGGATAGGGGGACAGAGGGATGGATAGGGGGACAGTGGGATGGATAGGAGGACAGTGGGATGGATAGGAGGACAGTGGGATGGACAGAGGGACAGAGGAATGGACAGAGGGATGGATAGGAGGACAGAGGGATGGCTAGGGGGACAGTGGGATGGATAGAGGGACAGTGGGATGGATAGAGGGACAGTGGGATGGATAGTGGGACAGTGGGATGGATAGTGGAATGTATAGAGGGACAGAGGGACAGAGGAATGGACAGAGGGACAGTGTTATGGACAGGGGGACAGTGGGAGGGATAGGGGGACAGTGGGATGGACAGGGGGACAGTGGGATGGACAGGGGGACAGTGGGATGGACAGGGGGACAGCGGGCTGGACAGGGGGACAGCGGGCTGGACAGGGGGACAGCGGGCTGGACAGGGGGACAGAGGGAGGGACAGGGGGGACAGAGGGAGGGACAGGGGGGACAGAGGGAGGGACAGGGGGGACAGAGGGAGGGACAGGGGGGACAGAGGGAGGGACAGGGGGGACAGAGGGAGGGACAGGGGGGACAGAGGGAGGGACAGGGGGGACAGAGGGAGGGACAGGGGGGACAGTGGGATGGACAGGGGGGACAGTGGGATGGACAGGGGGGACAGTGGGATGGACAGGGGGGACAGTGGGATGGACAGAGGGACAGCAGGATGGATATGGGGACAGTAGGAGGGACAGGGGACAGTGGAATGTATAGAGGGACAGGGGGACAGAGGGATGGATAGGGGGACAGAGGGATGGATAGGGGGACAGAGGGATGGATAGGGGGACAGAGGGATGGACAGGGGGACAGAGGGATGGACAGGGGGACAGAGGGATGGACAGGGGGACAGAGGGATGGATAGGGGGACAGTGTTATAGACAGGGGGACAGTGGGAGGGAAAGGAGGACAGTGGGATGGACAGGGGGACAGTGGGATGGACAGGGAGATAGATAGGGGGACAGTGGGATGGACAGTAGGACAGTGGGAGGGATAGGGGGACAGTGGGAGGGACAGGGGGACAGTGGGATGGACAGGGGACAGTGGAATGTATAGAGGGACAGGGGGACAGAGGGATGGATAGGGGGACAGAGGGATGGATTGGGGGACAGAGGAATGGACAGAGGGATAGATAGGGGGACAGAGGGATGGATAGGGGGACAGTAGGAGGGACAGTGGAATGTATAGAGGGACAGGGGGACAGAGGGATGGACAGGGGGACAGTGGGATGGACAGGGGGACAGTAGGAGGGACAGGGGGACAGTGGGAGGGACAGGGGGACAGTAGGATGTATAGAGGGACAGGGGGACAAAGGGATGGATAGGGGGACAGTGGGATGGACAGGGGTACAGTGGGATGGATAGGGGGACAGTGGGATGGACAGGGGGACAGTAGGAGGGAGGGACAGTAAGAGGGACGGGGGGACAGTAGGAGGGACAGGGGGACAGTAGGATGTATAGAGGGACAGGGGGACAGTGGGATAGATAGGGGGACAGTGGGATGGACAGGGGGACAGTGGGATGGACAGGGGGACAGAGGGATGGATAGGGGGATGGATAGGGGGACAGAGTGATGGATAGGAGGACAGAGTGATGGATAGGGGGACAGCGGGAGGGATAGGGGGACAGCGGGAGGGACAGGGGGACAGTGGGATGGACAGGGGGACAGTAGGAGGGACAGGGGGACAGTAGGAGGGACAGGGGGACAGTAGGATGTACAGAGGGATGGATAGGGGGACAGTGGGATGGATAGGGGGACAGTGGGATGGATAGGGGGACAGTAGGAGGGACAGTAGGATGTATAGAGGGACAGGGGGACAGTGGGATGGATAGGGGGACAGTGGGAGGGACAGGGGGACAGAGGGATGGACAGGGGGACAGTGGGATGGATAGGGGGACAGTGGGATGGATAGAGGGATAGGGGGACAGTGGGAGGGACAGGGGGACAGTGGGAGGGACAGGGGGACAGAGGGATGGATAGGGGGACAGTAGGAGGGACAGGGGGACAGTAGGAGGGACAGGGGGACAGTAGGATGTATAGAGGGACAGTGGGATGGATAGGGGGACAGTGGGATGGACAGGAGGACAGTGGGAGGGATAGGGGGACAGTGGGAGGGATAGGGGGACAGTGGGAGGGATAGGGGGACAGCGGGAGGGATAGGGGGACAGCGGGAGGGATAGGGGGACAGTGGGATGGATAGGGGGACAGCGGGATGGATAGGGGGACAGCGGGAGGGATAGGGGGACAGTGGGATGGATAGGGGGACAGAGGGATGGATAGGGGGACAGTGGGATGGATAGAGGGACAGTGGGATGGATAGAGGGACAGTGGGATGGATAGTGGGACAGTGGGATGGATAGTGGAATGTATAGAGGGACAGGGGGACAGAGGAATGGACAGAGGGACAGTGTTATGGACAAGGGGACAGTGGGAGGGATAGGGGGACAGTGGGATGGACAGGGGGACAGTGGGATGGACAGGGGGACAGTGGGATGGACAGGGGGACAGCGGGCTGGACAGGGGGACAGGGGGACAGCGGGCTGGACAGGGGGGACAGAGGGAGGGACAGGGGGGACAGTGGGATGGACAGGGGGGACAGTGGGATGGACAGGGGGGACAGTGGGATGGACAGGGGGGACAGTGGGATGGACAGAGGGACAGCAGGATGGATATGGGGACAGTAGGAGGGACAGGGGACAGTGGAATGTATAGAGGGACAGGGGGACAGAGGGATGGATAGGGGGACAGAGGGATGGATAGGGGGACAGAGGGATGGATAGGGGGACAGAGGGATGGACAGGGGGACAGAGGGATGGATAGGGGGACAGTGGGAGGGAAAGGAGGACAGTGGGATGGACAGGGGGACAGTGGGATGGACAGGGGGATAGATAGGGGGACAGTGGGATGGACAGTAGGACAGTGGGAGGGATAGGGGGACAGTGGGAGGGACAGGGGGACAGTGGGATGGACAGGGGACAGTGGAATGTATAGAGGGACAGGGGGACAGAGGGATGGATAGGGGGACAGAGGGATGGATTGGGGGACAGAGGAATGGACAGAGGGATAGATAGGGGGACAGAGGGATGGATAGGGGGACAGTAGGAGGGACAGTGGAATGTATAGAGGGACAGGGGGACAGAGGGATGGACAGGGGGACAGTGGGATGGACAGGGGGACAGTGGGAGGGACAGGGGGACAGTAGGATGTATAGAGGGACAGGGGGACAGAGGGATGGATAGGGGGACAGTGGGATGGACAGGGGTACAGTGGGATGGATAGGGGGACAGTGGGATGGACAGGGGGACAGTAGGAGGGAGGGACAGTAAGAGGGACGGGGGGACAGTAGGAGGGACAGGGGGACAGTAGGATGTATAGAGGGACAGGGGGACAGTGTAATAGATAGGGGGACAGTGGGATGGACAGGGGGACAGTGGGATGGACAGGGGGACAGAGGGATGGATAGGGGGATGGATAGGGGGACAGAGTGATGGATAGGAGGACAGAGTGATGGATAGGGGGACAGCGGGAGGGATAGGGGGACAGCGGGAGGGACAGGGGGACAGTGGGATGGACAGGGGGACAGTAGGAGGGACAGGGGGACAGTAGGATGTACAGAGGGATGGATAGGGGGACAGTGGGATGGATAGGGGGACAGTGGGATGGATAGGGGGACAGTAGGAGGGACAGTAGGATGTATAGAGGGACAGGGGGACAGTGGGATGGATAGGGGGACAGTGGGAGGGACAGGGGGACAGAGGGATGGACAGGGGGACAGTGGGATGGATAGGGGGACAGTAGGATGTATAGAGGGACAGGGGGACAGTGGGAGGGATAGGGGGACAGTGGGAGGGACAGGGGGACAGAGGGATGGATAGGGGGACAGTAGGAGGGACAGGGGGACAGTAGGAGGGACAGGGGGACAGAGGGATGGATAGGGGGACAGAGGGATGGACAGGGGGACAGTGGGAGGGACAGGGGGACAGAGGGATGGATAGGGGGACAGAGGGATGGACAGGGGGACAGTGGGATGGATAGGGGGACAGTAGGATGTATAGAGGGACAGTGGGATGGATAGGGGGACAGTGGGATGGACAGGAGGACAGTGGGATGGATAGGGGGACAGTGGGAGGGATAGGGGGACATTGGGAGGGATAGGGGGACAGCGGGAGGGATAGGGGGACAGCGGGAGGGATAGGGGGACAGTGGGATGGATAGGGGGACAGTGGGATGGATAGGGGGACAGCGGGAGGGATAGGGGGACAGTGGGATGGATAGGGGGACAGAGGGATGGATAGGGGGACAGTGGGATGGACAGGGGACAGTGGAATGTATAGAGGGACAGGGGGACAGAGGGATGGATAGGGGGACAGAGGGATGGATTGGGGGACAGAGGAATGGACAGAGGGATAGATAGGGGGACAGAGGGATGGATAGGGGGACAGTAGGAGGGACAGTGGAATGTATAGAGGGACAGGGGGACAGAGGGATGGACAGGGGGACAGTGGGATGGACAGGGGGACAGTAGGAGGGACAGGGGGACAGTGGGAGGGACAGGGGGACAGTAGGATGTATAGAGGGACAGGGGGACAAAGGGATGGATAGGGGGACAGTGGGATGGACAGGGGTACAGTGGGATGGATAGGGGGACAGTGGGATGGACAGAGGGACAGTAAGAGGGACGGGGGGACAGTAGGAGGGACAGGGGGACAGTAGGATGTATAGAGGGACAGGGGGACAGTGGGATAGATAGGGGGACAGTGGGATGGACAGGGGGACAGTGGGATGGACAGGGGGACAGAGGGATGGATAGGGGGATGGATAGGGGGATGGATAGGGGGACAGAGTGATGGATAGGAGGACAGAGTGATGGATAGGGGGACAGCGGGAGGGATAGGGGGACAGCGGGAGGGACAGGGGGACAGTGGGATGGACAGGGGGACAGTAGGAGGGACAGGGGGACAGTAGGAGGGACAGGGGGACAGTAGGATGTACAGAGGGATGGATAGGGGGACAGTGGGATGGATAGGGGGACAGTGGGATGGATAGGGGGACAGTAGGAGGGACAGTAGGATGTATAGAGGGACAGGGGGACAGTGGGATGGATAGGGGGACAGTGGGAGGGACAGGGGGACAGAGGGATGGACAGGGGGACAGTGGGATGGATAGGGGGACAGTAGGATGTATAGAGGGATAGGGGGACAGTGGGAGGGACAGGGGGACAGTGGGAGGGACAGGGGGACAGAGGGATGGATAGGGGGACAGTAGGAGGGACAGGGGGACAGTAGGAGGGACAGGGGGACAGTAGGATGTATAGAGGGACAGTGGGATGGATAGGGGGACAGTGGGATGGACAGGAGGACAGTGGGAGGGATAGGGGGACAGTGGGAGGGATAGGGGGACAGCGGGAGGGATAGGGGGACAGCGGGAGGGATAGGGGGACAGTGGGATGGATAGGGGGACAGCGGGATGGATAGGGGGACAGCGGGAGGGATAGGGGGACAGTGGGATGGATAGGGGGACAGAGGGATGGATAGGGGGACAGTGGGATGGATAGAGGGACAGTGGGATGGATAGAGGGACAGTGGGATGGATAGTGGGACAGTGGGATGGATAGTGGAATGTATAGAGGGACAGGGGGACAGAGGAATGGACAGAGGGACAGTGTTATGGACAAGGGGACAGTGGGAGGGATAGGGGGACAGTGGGATGGACAGGGGGACAGTGGGATGGACAGGGGGACAGTGGGATGGACAGGGGGACAGCGGGCTGGACAGGGGGACAGGGGGACAGCGGGCTGGACAGGGGGGACAGAGGGAGGGACAGGGGGGACAGTGGGATGGACAGGGGGGACAGTGGGATGGACAGGGGGGACAGTGGGATGGACAGGGGGGACAGTGGGATGGACAGAGGGACAGCAGGATGGATATGGGGACAGTAGGAGGGACAGGGGACAGTGGAATGTATAGAGGGACAGGGGGACAGAGGGATGGATAGGGGGACAGAGGGATGGATAGGGGGACAGAGGGATGGATAGGGGGACAGAGGGATGGATAGGGGGACAGAGGGATGGACAGGGGGACAGAGGGATGGATAGGGGGACAGTGGGAGGGAAAGGAGGACAGTGGGATGGACAGGGGGACAGTGGGATGGACAGGGGGATAGATAGGGGGACAGTGGGATGGACAGTAGGACAGTGGGAGGGATAGGGGGACAGTGGGAGGGACAGGGGGACAGTGGGATGGACAGGGGACAGTGGAATGTATAGAGGGACAGGGGGACAGAGGGATGGATAGGGGGACAGAGGGATGGATTGGGGGACAGAGGAATGGACAGAGGGATAGATAGGGGGACAGAGGGATGGATAGGGGGACAGTAGGAGGGACAGTGGAATTTATAGAGGGACAGGGGGACAGAGGGATGGACAGGGGGACAGTGGGATGGACAGGGGGACAGTAGGAGGGACAGGGGGACAGTGGGAGGGACAGGGGGACAGTAGGATGTATAGAGGGACAGGGGGACAGAGGGATGGATAGGGGGACAGTGGGATGGACAGGGGTACAGTGGGATGGATAGGGGGACAGTGGGATGGACAGGGGGACAGTAGGAGGGAGGGACAGTAAGAGGGACGGGGGGACAGTAGGAGGGACAGGGGGACAGTAGGATGTATAGAGGGACAGGGGGACAGTGTAATAGATAGGGGGACAGTGGGATGGACAGGGGGACAGTGGGATGGACAGGGGGACAGAGGGATGGATAGGGGGATGGATAGGGGGACAGAGTGATGGATAGGAGGACAGAGTGATGGATAGGGGGACAGCGGGAGGGATAGGGGGACAGCGGGAGGGACAGGGGGACAGTGGGATGGACAGGGGGACAGTAGGAGGGACAGGGGGACAGTAGGATGTACAGAGGGATGGATAGGGGGACAGTGGGATGGATAGGGGGACAGTGGGATGGATAGGGGGACAGTAGGAGGGACAGTAGGATGTATAGAGGGACAGGGGGACAGTGGGATGGATAGGGGGACAGTGGGAGGGACAGGGGGACAGAGGGATGGACAGGGGGACAGTGGGATGGATAGGGGGACAGTAGGATGTATAGAGGGACAGGGGGACAGTGGGAGGGATAGGGGGACAGTGGGAGGGACAGGGGGACAGAGGGATGGATAGGGGGACAGTAGGAGGGACAGGGGGACAGTAGGAGGGACAGGGGGACAGAGGGATGGATAGGGGGACAGAGGGATGGACAGGGGGACAGTGGGAGGGACAGGGGGACAGAGGGATGGATAGGGGGACAGAGGGATGGACAGGGGGACAGTGGGATGGATAGGGGGACAGTAGGATGTATAGAGGGACAGTGGGATGGATAGGGGGACAGTGGGATGGACAGGAGGACAGTGGGATGGATAGGGGGACAGTGGGAGGGATAGGGGGACAGCGGGAGGGATAGGGGGACAGCGGGAGGGATAGGGGGACAGCGGGAGGGATAGGGGGACAGTGGGATGGATAGGGGGACAGTGGGATGGATAGGGGGACAGCGGGAGGGATAGGGGGACAGTGGGATGGATAGGGGGACAGAGGGATGGATAGGGGGACAGTGGGATGGACAGGGGACAGTGGAATGTATAGAGGGACAGGGGGACAGAGGGATGGATAGGGGGACAGAGGGATGGATTGGGGGACAGAGGAATGGACAGAGGGATAGATAGGGGGACAGAGGGATGGATAGGGGGACAGTAGGAGGGACAGTGGAATGTATAGAGGGACAGGGGGACAGAGGGATGGACAGGGGGACAGTGGGATGGACAGGGGGACAGTAGGAGGGACAGGGGGACAGTGGGAGGGACAGGGGGACAGTAGGATGTATAGAGGGACAGGGGGACAAAGGGATGGATAGGGGGACAGTGGGATGGACAGGGGTACAGTGGGATGGATAGGGGGACAGTGGGATGGACAGGGGGACAGTAGGAGGGAGGGACAGTAAGAGGGACGGGGGGACAGTAGGAGGGACAGGGGGACAGTAGGATGTATAGAGGGACAGGGGGACAGTGGGATAGATAGGGGGACAGTGGGATGGACAGGGGGACAGTGGGATGGACAGGGGGACAGAGGGATGGATAGGGGGATGGATAGGGGGACAGAGTGATGGATAGGAGGACAGAGTGATGGATAGGGGGACAGCGGGAGGGATAGGGGGACAGCGGGAGGGACAGGGGGACAGTGGGATGGACAGGGGGACAGTAGGAGGGACAGGGGGACAGTAGGAGGGACAGGGGGACAGTAGGATGTACAGAGGGATGGATAGGGGGACAGTGGGATGGATAGGGGGACAGTGGGATGGATAGGGGGACAGTAGGAGGGACAGTAGGATGTATAGAGGGACAGGGGGACAGTGGGATGGATAGGGGGACAGTGGGAGGGACAGGGGGACAGAGGGATGGACAGGGGGACAGTGGGATGGATAGGGGGACAGTAGGATGTATAGAGGGATAGGGGGACAGTGGGAGGGACAGGGGGACAGTGGGAGGGACAGGGGGACAGAGGGATGGATAGGGGGACAGTAGGAGGGACAGGGGGACAGTAGGAGGGACAGGGGGACAGTAGGATGTATAGAGGGACAGTGGGATGGATAGGGGGACAGTGGGATGGACAGGAGGACAGTGGGAGGGATAGGGGGACAGTGGGAGGGATAGGGGGACAGCGGGAGGGATAGGGGGACAGCGGGAGGGATAGGGGGACAGTGGGATGGATAGGGGGACAGCGGGATGGATAGGGGGACAGCGGGAGGGATAGGGGGACAGTGGGATGGATAGGGGGACAGAGGGATGGATAGGGGGACAGTGGGATGGATAGAGGGACAGTGGGATGGATAGAGGGACAGTGGGATGGATAGTGGGACAGTGGGATGGATAGTGGAATGTATAGAGGGACAGGGGGACAGAGGAATGGACAGAGGGACAGTGTTATGGACAAGGGGACAGTGGGAGGGATAGGGGGACAGTGGGATGGACAGGGGGACAGTGGGATGGACAGGGGGACAGTGGGATGGACAGGGGGACAGTGGGATGGACAGGGGGACAGCGGGCTGGACAGGGGGACAGGGGGACAGCGGGCTGGACAGGGGGGACAGAGGGAGGGACAGGGGGGACAGAGGGAGGGACAGGGGGGACAGTGGGATGGACAGGGGGGACAGTGGGATGGACAGGGGGGACAGTGGGATGGACAGAGGGACAGCAGGATGGATATGGGGACAGTAGGAGGGACAGGGGACAGTGGAATGTATAGAGGGACAGGGGGACAGAGGGATGGATAGGGGGACAGAGGGATGGATAGGGGGACAGAGGGATGGATAGGGGGACAGAGGGATGGATAGGGGGACAGAGGGATGGACAGGGGGACAGAGGGATGGATAGGGGGACAGTGGGAGGGAAAGGAGGACAGTGGGATGGACAGGGGGACAGTGGGATGGACAGGGGGATAGATAGGGGGACAGTGGGATGGACAGTAGAACAGTGGGAGGGATAGGGGGACAGTGGGAGGGACAGGGGGACAGTGGGATGGACAGGGGACAGTGGAATGTATAGAGGGACAGGGGGACAGAGGGATGGATAGGGGGACAGAGGGATGGATTGGGGGACAGAGGAATGGACAGAGGGATAGATAGGGGGACAGAGGGATGGATAGGGGGACAGTAGGAGGGACAGTGGAATGTATAGAGGGACAGGGGGACAGAGGGATGGACAGGGGGACAGTGGGATGGACAGGGGGACAGTAGGAGGGACAGGGGGACAGTGGGAGGGACAGGGGGACAGTAGGATGTATAGAGGGACAGGGGGACAGAGGGATGGATAGGGGGACAGTGGGATGGACAGGGGTACAGTGGGATGGATAGGGGGACAGTGGGATGGACAGGGGGACAGTAGGAGGGAGGGACAGTAAGAGGGACGGGGGGACAGTAGGAGGGACAGGGGGACAGTAGGATGTATAGAGGGACAGGGGGACAGTGTAATAGATAGGGGGACAGTGGGATGGACAGGGGGACAGTGGGATGGACAGGGGGACAGAGGGATGGATAGGGGGATGGATAGGGGGACAGAGTGATGGATAGGAGGACAGAGTGATGGATAGGGGGACAGCGGGAGGGATAGGGGGACAGCGGGAGGGACAGGGGGACAGTGGGATGGACAGGGGGACAGTAGGAGGGACAGGGGGACAGTAGGATGTACAGAGGGATGGATAGGGGGACAGTGGGATGGATAGGGGGACAGTGGGATGGATAGGGGGACAGTAGGAGGGACAGTAGGATGTATAGAGGGACAGGGGGACAGTGGGATGGATAGGGGGACAGTGGGAGGGACAGGGGGACAGAGGGATGGACAGGGGGACAGTGGGATGGATAGGGGGACAGTAGGATGTATAGAGGGACAGGGGGACAGTGGGAGGGATAGGGGGACAGTGGGAGGGACAGGGGGACAGAGGGATGGATAGGGGGACAGTAGGAGGGACAGGGGGACAGTAGGAGGGACAGGGGGACAGAGGGATGGATAGGGGGACAGAGGGATGGACAGGGGGACAGTGGGAGGGACAGGGGGACAGAGGGATGGATAGGGGGACAGAGGGATGGACAGGGGGACAGTGGGATGGATAGGGGGACAGTAGGATGTATAGAGGGACAGTGGGATGGATAGGGGGACAGTGGGATGGACAGGAGGACAGTGGGATGGATAGGGGGACAGTGGGAGGGATAGGGGGACAGCGGGAGGGATAGGGGGACAGCGGGAGGGATAGGGGGACAGTGGGATGGATAGGGGGACAGTGGGATGGATAGGGGGACAGCGGGAGGGATAGGGGGACAGTGGGATGGATAGGGGGACAGAGGGATGGATAGGGGGACAGTGGGATGGACAGGGGACAGTGGAATGTATAGAGGGACAGGGGGACAGAGGGATGGATAGGGGGACAGAGGGATGGATTGGGGGACAGAGGAATGGACAGAGGGATAGATAGGGGGACAGAGGGATGGATAGGGGGACAGTAGGAGGGACAGTGGAATGTATAGAGGGACAGGGGGACAGAGGGATGGACAGGGGGACAGTGGGATGGACAGGGGGACAGTAGGAGGGACAGGGGGACAGTGGGAGGGACAGGGGGACAGTAGGATGTATAGAGGGACAGGGGGACAAAGGGATGGATAGGGGGACAGTGGGATGGACAGGGGTACAGTGGGATGGATAGGGGGACAGTGGGATGGACAGGGGGACAGTAGGAGGGAGGGACAGTAAGAGGGACGGGGGGACAGTAGGAGGGACAGGGGGACAGTAGGATGTATAGAGGGACAGGGGGACAGTGGGATAGATAGGGGGACAGTGGGATGGACAGGGGGACAGTGGGATGGACAGGGGGACAGAGGGATGGATAGGGGGATGGATAGGGGGACAGAGTGATGGATAGGAGGACAGAGTGATGGATAGGGGGACAGCGGGAGGGATAGGGGGACAGCGGGAGGGACAGGGGGACAGTGGGATGGACAGGGGGACAGTAGGAGGGACAGGGGGACAGTAGGAGGGACAGGGGGACAGTAGGATGTACAGAGGGATGGATAGGGGGACAGTGGGATGGATAGGGGGACAGTGGGATGGATAGGGGGACAGTAGGAGGGACAGTAGGATGTATAGAGGGACAGGGGGACAGTGGGATGGATAGGGGGACAGTGGGAGGGACAGGGGGACAGAGGGATGGACAGGGGGACAGTGGGATGGATAGGGGGACAGTAGGATGTATAGAGGGATAGGGGGACAGTGGGAGGGACAGGGGGACAGTGGGAGGGACAGGGGGACAGAGGGATGGATAGGGGGACAGTAGGAGGGACAGGGGGACAGTAGGAGGGACAGGGGGACAGTAGGATGTATAGAGGGACAGTGGGATGGATAGGGGGACAGTGGGATGGACAGGAGGACAGTGGGAGGGATAGGGGGACAGTGGGAGGGATAGGGGGACAGCGGGAGGGATAGGGGGACAGCGGGAGGGATAGGGGGACAGTGGGATGGATAGGGGGACAGCGGGATGGATAGGGGGACAGCGGGAGGGATAGGGGGACAGTGGGATGGATAGGGGGACAGAGGGATGGATAGGGGGACAGTGGGATGGATAGAGGGACAGTGGGATGGATAGAGGGACAGTGGGATGGATAGTGGGACAGTGGGATGGATAGTGGAATGTATAGAGGGACAGGGGGACAGAGGAATGGACAGAGGGACAGTGTTATGGACAAGGGGACAGTGGGAGGGATAGGGGGACAGTGGGATGGACAGGGGGACAGTGGGATGGACAGGGGGACAGTGGGATGGACAGGGGGACAGTGGGATGGACAGGGGGACAGCGGGCTGGACAGGGGGACAGGGGGACAGCGGGCTGGACAGGGGGGACAGAGGGAGGGACAGGGGGGACAGAGGGAGGGACAGGGGGGACAGTGGGATGGACAGGGGGGACAGTGGGATGGACAGGGGGGACAGTGGGATGGACAGAGGGACAGCAGGATGGATATGGGGACAGTAGGAGGGACAGGGGACAGTGGAATGTATAGAGGGACAGGGGGACAGAGGGATGGATAGGGGGACAGAGGGATGGATAGGGGGACAGAGGGATGGATAGGGGGACAGAGGGATGGATAGGGGGACAGAGGGATGGACAGGGGGACAGAGGGATGGATAGGGGGACAGTGGGAGGGAAAGGAGGACAGTGGGATGGACAGGGGGACAGTGGGATGGACAGGGGGATAGATAGGGGGACAGTGGGATGGACAGTAGGACAGTGGGAGGGATAGGGGGACAGTGGGAGGGACAGGGGGACAGTGGGATGGACAGGGGACAGTGGAATGTATAGAGGGACAGGGGGACAGAGGGATGGATAGGGGGACAGAGGGATGGATTGGGGGACAGAGGAATGGACAGAGGGATAGATAGGGGGACAGAGGGATGGATAGGGGGACAGTAGGAGGGACAGTGGAATGTATAGAGGGACAGGGGGACAGAGGGATGGACAGGGGGACAGTGGGATGGACAGGGGGACAGTAGGAGGGACAGGGGGACAGTGGGAGGGACAGGGGGACAGTAGGATGTATAGAGGGACAGGGGGACAGAGGGATGGATAGGGGGACAGTGGGATGGACAGGGGTACAGTGGGATGGATAGGGGGACAGTGGGATGGACAGGGGGACAGTAGGAGGGAGGGACAGTAAGAGGGACGGGGGGACAGTAGGAGGGACAGGGGGACAGTAGGATGTATAGAGGGACAGGGGGACAGTGTAATAGATAGGGGGACAGTGGGATGGACAGGGGGACAGTGGGATGGACAGGGGGACAGAGGGATGGATAGGGGGATGGATAGGGGGACAGAGTGATGGATAGGAGGACAGAGTGATGGATAGGGGGACAGCGGGAGGGATAGGGGGACAGCGGGAGGGACAGGGGGACAGTGGGATGGACAGGGGGACAGTAGGAGGGACAGGGGGACAGTAGGATGTACAGAGGGATGGATAGGGGGACAGTGGGATGGATAGGGGGACAGTGGGATGGATAGGGGGACAGTAGGAGGGACAGTAGGATGTATAGAGGGACAGGGGGACAGTGGGATGGATAGGGGGACAGTGGGAGGGACAGGGGGACAGAGGGATGGACAGGGGGACAGTGGGATGGATAGGGGGACAGTAGGATGTATAGAAGGACAGGGGGACAGTGGGAGGGATAGGGGGACAGTGGGAGGGACAGGGGGACAGAGGGATGGATAGGGGGACAGTAGGAGGGACAGGGGGACAGTAGGAGGGACAGGGGGACAGAGGGATGGATAGGGGGACAGAGGGATGGACAGGGGGACAGTGGGAGGGACAGGGGGACAGAGGGATGGATAGGGGGACAGAGGGATGGACAGGGGGACAGTGGGATGGATAGGGGGACAGTAGGATGTATAGAGGGACAGTGGGATGGATAGGGGGACAGTGGGATGGACAGGAGGACAGTGGGATGGATAGGGGGACAGTGGGAGGGATAGGGGGACAGCGGGAGGGATAGGGGGACAGCGGGAGGGATAGGGGGACAGCGGGAGGGATAGGGGGACAGTGGGATGGATAGGGGGACAGTGGGATGGATAGGGGGACAGCGGGAGGGATAGGGGGACAGTGGGATGGATAGGGGGACAGAGGGATGGATAGGGGGACAGTGGGATGGACAGGGGACAGTGGAATGTATAGAGGGACAGGGGGACAGAGGGATGGATAGGGGGACAGAGGGATGGATTGGGGGACAGAGGAATGGACAGAGGGATAGATAGGGGGACAGAGGGATGGATAGGGGGACAGTAGGAGGGACAGTGGAATGTATAGAGGGACAGGGGGACAGAGGGATGGACAGGGGGACAGTGGGATGGACAGGGGGACAGTAGGAGGGACAGGGGGACAGTGGGAGGGACAGGGGGACAGTAGGATGTATAGAGGGACAGGGGGACAAAGGGATGGATAGGGGGACAGTGGGATGGACAGGGGTACAGTGGGATGGATAGGGGGACAGTGGGATGGACAGGGGGACAGTAGGAGGGAGGGACAGTAAGAGGGACGGGGGGACAGTAGGAGGGACAGGGGGACAGTAGGATGTATAGAGGGACAGGGGGACAGTGGGATAGATAGGGGGACAGTGGGATGGACAGGGGGACAGTGGGATGGACAGGGGGACAGAGGGATGGATAGGGGGATGGATAGGGGGACAGAGTGATGGATAGGAGGACAGAGTGATGGATAGGGGGACAGCGGGAGGGATAGGGGGACAGCGGGAGGGACAGGGGGACAGTGGGAGGGACAGGGGGACAGTGGGATGGACAGGGGGACAGTAGGAGGGACAGGGGGACAGTAGGAGGGACAGGGGGACAGTAGGATGTACAGAGGGATGGATAGGGGGACAGTGGGATGGATAGGGGGACAGTGGGATGGATAGGGGGACAGTAGGAGGGACAGTAGGATGTATAGAGGGACAGGGGGACAGTGGGATGGATAGGGGGACAGTGGGAGGGACAGGGGGACAGAGGGATGGACAGGGGGACAGTGGGATGGATAGGGGGACAGTAGGATGTATAGAGGGATAGGGGGACAGTGGGAGGGACAGGGGGACAGTGGGAGGGACAGGGGGACAGAGGGATGGATAGGGGGACAGTAGGAGGGACAGGGGGACAGTAGGAGGGACAGGGGGACAGTAGGATGTATAGAGGGACAGTGGGATGGATAGGGGGACAGTGGGATGGACAGGAGGACAGTGGGAGGGATAGGGGGACAGTGGGAGGGATAGGGGGACAGCGGGAGGGATAGGGGGACAGCGGGAGGGATAGGGGGACAGTGGGATGGATAGGGGGACAGCGGGATGGATAGGGGGACAGCGGGAGGGATAGGGGGACAGTGGGATGGATAGGGGGACAGAGGGATGGATAGGGGGACAGTGGGATGGATAGAGGGACAGTGGGATGGATAGAGGGACAGTGGGATGGATAGTGGGACAGTGGGATGGATAGTGGAATGTATAGAGGGACAGGGGGACAGAGGAATGGACAGAGGGACAGTGTTATGGACAAGGGGACAGTGGGAGGGATAGGGGGACAGTGGGATGGACAGGGGGACAGTGGGATGGACAGGGGGACAGTGGGATGGACAGGGGGACAGTGGGATGGACAGGGGGACAGCGGGCTGGACAGGGGGACAGGGGGACAGCGGGCTGGACAGGGGGTACAGAGGGAGGGACAGGGGGGACAGAGGGAGGGACAGGGGGGACAGTGGGATGGACAGGGGGGACAGTGGGATGGACAGGGGGGACAGTGGGATGGACAGAGGGACAGCAGGATGGATATGGGGACAGTAGGAGGGACAGGGGACAGTGGAATGTATAGAGGGACAGGGGGACAGAGGGATGGATAGGGGGACAGAGGGATGGATAGGGGGACAGAGGGATGGATAGGGGGACAGAGGGATGGATAGGGGGACAGAGGGATGGACAGGGGGACAGAGGGATGGATAGGGGGACAGTGGGAGGGAAAGGAGGACAGTGGGATGGACAGGGGGACAGTGGGATGGACAGGGGGATAGATAGGGGGACAGTGGGATGGACAGTAGGACAGTGGGAGGGATAGGGGGACAGTGGGAGGGACAGGGGGACAGTGGGATGGACAGGGGACAGTGGAATGTATAGAGGGACAGGGGGACAGAGGGATGGATAGGGGGACAGAGGGATGGATTGGGGGACAGAGGAATGGACAGAGGGATAGATAGGGGGACAGAGGGATGGATAGGGGGACAGTAGGAGGGACAGTGGAATGTATAGAGGGACAGGGGGACAGAGGGATGGACAGGGGGACAGTGGGATGGACAGGGGGACAGTAGGAGGGACAGGGGGACAGTGGGAGGGACAGGGGGACAGTAGGATGTATAGAGGGACAGGGGGACAGAGGGATGGATAGGGGGACAGTGGGATGGACAGGGGTACAGTGGGATGGATAGGGGGACAGTGGGATGGACAGGGGGACAGTAGGAGGGAGGGACAGTAAGAGGGACGGGGGGACAGTAGGAGGGACAGGGGGACAGTAGGATGTATAGAGGGACAGGGGGACAGTGTAATAGATAGGGGGACAGTGGGATGGACAGGGGGACAGTGGGATGGACAGGGGGACAGAGGGATGGATAGGGGGATGGATAGGGGGACAGAGTGATGGATAGGAGGACAGAGTGATGGATAGGGGGACAGCGGGAGGGATAGGGGGACAGCGGGAGGGACAGGGGGACAGTGGGATGGACAGGGGGACAGTAGGAGGGACAGGGGGACAGTAGGATGTACAGAGGGATGGATAGGGGGACAGTGGGATGGATAGGGGGACAGTGGGATGGATAGGGGGACAGTAGGAGGGACAGTAGGATGTATAGAGGGACAGGGGGACAGTGGGATGGATAGGGGGACAGTGGGAGGGACAGGGGGACAGAGGGATGGACAGGGGGACAGTGGGATGGATAGGGGGACAGTAGGATGTATAGAGGGACAGGGGGACAGTGGGAGGGATAGGGGGACAGTGGGAGGGACAGGGGGACAGAGGGATGGATAGGGGGACAGTAGGAGGGACAGGGGGACAGTAGGAGGGACAGGGGGACAGAGGGATGGATAGGGGGACAGAGGGATGGACAGGGGGACAGTGGGAGGGACAGGGGGACAGAGGGATGGATAGGGGGACAGAGGGATGGACAGGGGGACAGTGGGATGGATAGGGGGACAGTAGGATGTATAGAGGGACAGTGGGATGGATAGGGGGACAGTGGGATGGACAGGAGGACAGTGGGATGGATAGGGGGACAGTGGGAGGGATAGGGGGACATTGGGAGGGATAGGGGGACAGCGGGAGGGATAGGGGGACAGCGGGAGGGATAGGGGGACAGTGGGATGGATAGGGGGACAGAGGGATGGATAGGGGGACAGTGGGATGGATAGGGGGACAGAGGGATGGATAGGGGGACAGTGGGATGGATAGGGGGACAGTGGGATGGATAGGGGGACAGCGGGAGGGATAGGGGGACAGTGGGATGGACAGGGGGACAGTGGGAGGGACAGGGGGACAGTGGGATGGACAGGAGGACAGTTGGATGGATAGGGGGACAGCGGGAGGGATAGGGGGACAGCGGGAGGGATAGGGGGACGGATAGGGGGACAGTAGGATGTATAGGGGGACAGAGGGATGGATAGGGAGACAGTGGAATGTATAGAGGGATGGACAGTGGTGATCGGTGACGGACTGTGGTGCTCAGTGATTGGACTGTGGTGCTTAGTGATTGGACTGTGGTGCTCAGTGATTGGACTCTACACACCTCTCTCCTGCTCTCCCATTCTGTAAGCTGTCGGTCGCACTTGCTGCTCCATCTGCTGGGCTCCTGTAAGAAGTGCTGCATTGACAGGGGGAGGGGATTAGGGCGGCCGCTGCTTTGCTCTGCATAGAGGAACTGAGGGAGCCGGAATTAGGGGGCGGGGCTGAGGTATACCGAGCATCGTTAAGCGTCATTGGTTGCTAGGAGACTGGTCATAGCTGCCAATGACTTGAAATTAGAAGGAGGGGGGCGGCAGAGAAGAAAGTTGGACACAGAGGAGCTGGTAGGCAATTTTCCGCCCCCCTGAAAGTGGCGCCTGGAGCTATGGGTATATCGGGTCCCATGATAGGGCCAACTCTGGCCACCCTCCCCAATCTTCTTTCATTTACATTCATGGTGGGGAGCCGATGTGAGCGCCCTGCCAGGTCTTGGCTCAGCCCCTCCCTCTCTCTGACGTCAGGCGAGGTCCCGGTCGCTTGCTGGTGACGTCATCGCTGTGCTACCACAACACGGAGAGCCGCAGACTGGGCGAATGCAATGAAGTAAGTGGCCCGGATAGATCTCCTGAATGTGTGATATGTGATCTCCGGGCGCCTCTGTAATCCGAGAGAGCCGCTCATGTCTGCTGGATGCACACTGTCCAATAGCAACTGCTCCCCGGACGGCTCCTCCTCCTCTGTGTCTGCCCCCCCCTCCTCTGTGTCTGCCCCCCCTCCTCTGTGTCTGCCCCCCCCTCCTCCTCTGTGTCTGCCCCCCCCCCTCCTCTGTGTCTGCCCCCCCCTCCTCTGTGTCTGCCCCCCCTCCTCTGTGTCTGCCCCCCCCTACTCTGTGTAGGGTGACCACATTTCCAAACTGCCATTCAGGGACACCCCCCCCAAAAAAAAGATGATTTTTGACAAAATTTTTTGCCGATTTTTGGGGCAGGGGCGTACGAAATCAGCGGGCCCGTGTGCAAGATCAAAAGTGGGCCCTAGGCATCAAGAACAACAACAATATGGTACGCAAAGCGTGTCGTAATGAACAGTGGACATGTCTTAAATTGCACTAAATATTGGCTTAAAGGGGGTGTTCTTAAAGAGAGTCTGAGATGACTTGTATAGTGCAGAATGTGGTAATGTTAAATAGGGAATGCAGAGTGTATGGAGGGGGGTAATATGTACAGGAGAGGAGTGCGGAATGTATGGCGGTGGGTAATATGTACAGGAGAGGAGTGCGGAATGTATGGCGGGGGGTAATATGTACAGGAGAGGAGTGCGGAATGTATGGCGGTGGGTAATATGTACAGGAGAGGAGTATGGAGTCTATGGCGGGGGGTAATATGTACAGGAGAGGAGTGAGGAATGTATGGCGGTGGGTAATATGTACAGGAGAGGAGTATGGAGTCTATGGCGGGGGGTAATATGTACAGGAGAGGAGTGAGGAATGTATGGCGGTGGGTAATATGTACAGGAGAGGAGTATGGAGTCTATGGCGGTGGGTAATATGTACAGGAGAGGAGTGCGGAATGTATGGCGGTGGGTAATATGTACAGGAGAGGAGTGCGGAATGTATGGCGGGGGGGTAATATGTACAGGAGAGGAGTATGGAGTCTATGGCGGGGGGTAATATGTACAGGAGAGGAGTGCGGAATGTATGGCGGGGGGGTAATATGTACAGGAGAGGAGTATGGAGTCTATGGCGGGGGGTAATATGTACAGGAGAGGAGTGCGGAATGTATGGCGGGGGGTAATATGTACAGGAGAGGAGTGCGGAAAGTATGGCGGTGGGTAATATGTACAGGAGAGGAGTATGGAGTCTATGGCGGGGGGTAATATGTACAGGAGAGGAGTGCGGAATGTATGGCGGTGGGTAATATGTACAGGAGAGGAGTGCGGAATGTATGGCGGGGGGGTAATATGTACAGGAGAGGAGTATGGAGTCTATGGCGGGGGGTAATATGTACAGGAGAGGAGTGCGGAATGTATGGCGGGGGGGTAATATGTACAGGAGAGGAGTGCGGAATGTATGGCGGTGGGTAATATGTACAGGAGAGGAGTGCGGAATGTATGGCGGGGGGGTAATATGTACAGGAGAGGAGTGCGGAATGTATGGCGGTGGGTAATATGTACAGGAGAGGAGTGCGGAATGTATGGCGGTGGGTAATATGTACAGGAGAGGAGTGCGGAATGTATGGCGGTGGGTAATATGTACAGGAGAGGAGTATGGAGTCTATGGCGGGGGGTAATATGTACAGGAGAGGAGTGCGGAATGTATGGCGGTGGGTAATATGTACAGGAGAGGAGTGCGGAATGTATGGCGGTGGGTAATATGTACAGGAGAGGAGTATGGAGTCTATGGCGGGGGGTAATATGTACAGGAGAGGAGTGCGGAATGTATGGCGGGGGGGTAATATGTACAGGAGAGGAGTGCAGAGTGTATGGCGGTGGATAATATGTACAGGAGAGGAGTGCAGAGTGTATGGCGGTGGATAATATGTACAGGAGAGGAGTGCGGAATGTATGGCGGTGGGTAATATGTACAGGAGAGGAGTGCGGAATGTATGGCGGTGGGTAATATGTACAGGAGAGGAGTATGGAGTCTATGGCGGGGGGTAATATGTACAGGAGAGGAGTGCAGAAAGTATGGCGGTGGGTAATATGTACAGGAGAGGAGTGCGGAATGTATGGCGGTGGGTAATATGTACAGGAGAGGAGTGCGGAATGTATGGCGGGGGGTAATATGTACAGGAGAGGAGTGCAGAATGTATGGCGGTGGGTAATATGTACAGGAGAGGAGTGCGGAATGTATGGCGGTGGGTAATATGTACAGGAGAGGAGTGCGGAATGTATGGCGGTGGGTAATATGTACAGGAGAGGAGTGCGGAATGTATGGCGGTGGGTAATATGTACAGGAGAGGAGTGCGGAATGTATGGCAGGGGGTAATATGTACAGGAGAGGAGTGCGGAATGTATGGCGGAGGGTATTATGTACAGGAGAGGAGTGTGGAGTGTATAATGGTGGGTAATATGTACAGGAGAGGAGTGCGGAGTGTATAATGGTGGGTAATATGTACAGGAGAGGAGTGCGGAGTGTATAATGGTGGGTAATATGTACAGGAGAGGAGTATGGAGTCTATGGCGGGGGGTAGTTAGTGGAGAGAGGAGGAAGAGGAGTGCAATATCACCTCCTGATAGTCTGTCAGCCACTGCTATACCACTTTGGTGGTGGGGCACTCCGAAGGATGTAAGGGGGCACCCTGGAGGTTGTAAGGGGGGATGTAATGGGGCACTCTGGCGGTACTAACTTAGTCAGAGCCCCCTTACGTCCTCCGGGGTGCCCCCTTAGTGCCTCCTTACATCCTCCTCCAGAATTGCCCTGAATCTCTAGCAAAGTTCCCAGGATTCCAGACGATACAATTGTCCCCTCAATAGCAGCCAGTTTGTCTTTGAAGATGGGGAAGGGGGCAAGTTGTCAAAGAATACTTGCAGTGATTTTGGGGGATAAGAGCATGCTGTATGTCCTAGGGGGCACACTTTGGGAGGGGAGATAAATTGTGCTGGAAGGGGGGTTAAATAAAAAATCTGACCCCCCCCCAGCACAATTTCTCTCCCCTCCTAAAGTGTGCCCCCTAGGACATACAGCATGCTCTTATCCCCCAAAATCACTGCAAGTATTCTTTTTTGACAACTTGCCCCCTGTCTCTGTGTCTCCTTCTCCTGCAAGTGCCAAGCATTAATATTGTGTACAAACCTCAGATCAGCATGTCCCGTCCTGTTGAGTCCTGTGTCCATTCTCCTCCCCCTCCTTCTCCTGTCTGTGACATCCGAGCCGAGGAAAAGGGGGAGGGTACTTCTGTCGGTGTGTTAGTGTGAGGTGGGCAGGAGGAGGGGGGAGGAAGGGAGAGATGCCGTACACACTGTAATCACAGGCAGCGTGTGGGAACAGAAACACCCCACACAAGCTGCAAGCCAGTCACTGGAGCCAAGTGCAGAGGGGACAGAACCAGCAGCACTAGCGCGGAGGAGGAAGTGAAATCCTCCTCCGCTTTCAACGCTGAGCAGTGACGTCACTGGTTGCCTGATGCCAGGCGGCTATAGAAACCAGTGATAAGGAGTAGGTGGAAGGGAGCCAGAGCCAGTGCTTTAGCGGCTCGGTCCGCCCCGTTCCCAGATTGTCAGTTTCATTCCGGGACACTGTATTGTCCCGGAATGATAGTGCCCGGGACCAGGGACAAAGATGTGAATTACGGGATAATCCCGGGCAGTCCGGGACACGTGGGCACCCTACCTCTGTGTCTGCCCCCCCCTCCTCTGTGTCTGCCCCCCCCTCCTCTGTGTCTGCCCCCCCATCTCTATGTCTGCCCCCCCTCCTCTGTGTCTGCCCCTCCTCCTCTGTGTCTGCCCCCCCTCCTCTGTGTCAGCCCCCCCTCCTCTGTCTGCCCCTCCTCCTCTGTGTCTGCCCCTCCTCCTCTGTGTCTGCCCCTCCTCCTCTGTGTCTGCCCCTCCTCCTCTGTGTCAGCCCCCCTCCTCTGTGTCTGCCCCCCCTCCGCCCCTGTCTGCCCCCCTCCTCTGCCAGCTACCCCCAAACAGCACGCACTTCCCCCAGCTTCAGCGGGGCTAATGTCCTGCAGCCGGGTCACACTGTACTGTCTGTGCTCTCTCTTTCTCCCACCCAGCTGCCAGCCCCGATGCCGCCAGAGACAGTGAATGGAGGTCCACTGGACTGGTATCCTAGCAACCAGGGACACTTTTGCAGGAGAAAGCATGGTATTACAGACTCCGCCCCTAACAGGTTCACACACATCTTTGCAGCGGCTCCTGGAAGGTAAGGGTTTTTTTTTGTCTCACTGTAATGGAGTTGTCTATTGGGGGGCACAGACACTGTCTGATATTTAATCTGTTACTTTCCACTGCCCTACTGACACCGTCCACTGCTCTACTGACACCGTCCTCTGCTCTACTGACACCGTCCTCTGCTCTACTGACACCGTCCTCTGCCCTACTGACACCGTCCTCTGCTCTACTGACACCGTCCTCTGCTCTACTGACACCGTCCTCTGCCCTACTGACACCGTCCTCTGCCCTACTGACACCGTCCTCTGCTCTACTGACACCGTCCTCTGCCCTACTGACACCGTCCTCTGCCCTACTGACACCGTCCTCTGCCCTACTGACACAGTCCACTGCTCTACTGACACCGTCCACTGCCCTACTGACACCGTCCTCTGCTCTACTGACACCGTCCTCTGCTCTACTGACACCGTCCTCTGCTCTACTGACACCGTCCTCTGCCCTACTGACACCGTCCTCTGCCCTACTGACACCGTCCTCTGCCCTACTGACACCGTCCCCTGCCCTACTGACACCGTCCCCTGCTCTACTGACACCGTCCTCTGCTCTACTGACACCGTCCCCTGCTTTACTGACACCGTCCCCTGCTCTACTGACACCGTCCCCTGCCCCACTGACACCGTCCCCTGCCCCACTGACACCGTCCCCTGCCCCACTGACACCGTCCTCTGCCCCACTGACACCGTCCTCTGCCCCACTGACACGGTCACTGCTCTACTGACACCGTCCCCTGCTCTACTGACACCGTCCACTGCTCTACTGACACCGTCCCCTGCCCTACTGACACCGTCCACTGCTCTACTGACACCGTCCCCTGCCCTACTGACACCGTCCCCTGCCCTACTGACACCGTCCCCTGCCCCACTGACACCGTCCCCTGCCCCACTGACACCGTCCTCTGCCCCACTGACACCGTCCTCTGCCCCACTGACACGGTCACTGCTCTACTGACACCGTCCACTGCCCCACTGACACCGTCCTCTGCCCTACTGTGAGCTCCCCCCCCCCCCCCCCCGGCCCCTGCGAGTCCGCGTCGAGCTCTGTCCCCCTGGCTATGGTGACTGCGCTTGTTAATCCATTATCCTTTTTTTTTTTTTGTAGTCCGTTAACAAAAGTGAAGCTGATCAATGAGCTGAATGATCGGGAGGCTCGGCTCAGTGTGAAGGATTCCGTGTCGTGGCATCAGAACTACAAAGACAGCGCCTGGATATTTCTGGGTGAGTCCAAGAGCAGTGCGAGCCGAGGGGACTATGGATGTGTTAGAGTTTATGTTTAGAACCCCTGTCAGGTTTTTATATATGTGTGTTATTTTTATTGTTATTCCTGTCTGGTGAAACCGCTGTGACTGGGACAGGAAATGAGTGTAAATCTCTCTAGCAGAGCCCAGGGGAGCCGTACAAAACCCAAATATGTACTAAGCAGTAACGGCACCACACCATTGGTCAGAATCCTCGGCTTTTATTAAATACTCAGAGCAGTAAGAGAACCAACCAATTTCAGGGTTTCAAGCACTGAAGTCATCGGGGCTTCTGTATTATATGACCTCAGATGTGTCACAACTGGGATTTTAGCAAAACACGCATTCGCAAAATTCCAGTTCTGTCACTTTTTGAGGTTATATAATATACACTCACTGGCCACTTTATTAGGTACACCTGTTCAATTGCTTGGTAACACAAACTGCTTATCAGCCAATCACATGGCAGCAATGTAGTGCATTTAGGCATCTAGCAAGTCGTCTTCACCGCGTCTAAAGTTTAAACCGAGCATCAGAATGGGGAAGAAAGGGGATTGAAGTGACTTTGAACGTGGCATGGTTGTTGGTGACAGACGGGCTAGTCTGAGTATTTCTGGGATTCTCACACACAACCATCTCTCGAGTTTACAGAGAATGGTGGGAAAAAGAGAAAATATCCAGTGAGCGGCAGTTGTGTGGAGGAAAATACCTTGTTGATGTCAGAGGAGAATGGGCAGACTGGATCCAGATGACAGAAAGGCAACGTAACTTAAATAACCCCTCGTTACACCTAAGGTATGCAGAATACCATCTCTGAATGCTCAGCACATCTAACCTTGAAGCAGATGGGCTACAGCAGCAGAAGACCACACCGGGTGCCGCTCCTGTGAGCTAAGAACAGGAAACTGAGGCTACAATTGGCACAGGATCACCAAAACTAGACAATAGAAGATTGGAAAAACGTTGCCTGATCTGATGAGTCTGGATTTCAGCTCCGACATTCAGATGGTCGGGTCAGAATTTGGCGCATGGATCCATCCTGCCTTGTATTACCGGTTCAGGCTGGTGGTGGGGGTGTAATGGTGTGGGGGATGGGATATCACCGGTTCAGGCTGGTGGTGGGGGTGTAATGGTGTGGGGGATGGGGTATCACCGGTTCAGGCTGGTGGTGGGGGTGTAATGGTGTGGGGGATGGGATATCACCGGTTCAGGCTGGTGGTGGGGGTGTAATGGTGTGGGGGATGGGGTATCACCGGTTCAGGCTGGTGGTGGGGGTGTAATGGTGTGGGGGATGGGATATCACCGGTTCAGGCTGGTGGTGGGGGTGTAATGGTGTGGGGGATGGGATATCACTGGTTCAGGCTGGTGGTGGGGGTGTAATGGTGTGGGGGATGGGGTATCACCGGTTCAGGCTGGTGGTGGGGGTGTAATGGTGTGGGGGATGGGATATCACTGGTTCAGGCTGGTGATGGGGGTGTAATGGTGTGGGGGATGGGATATCACCGGTTCAGGCTGGTGGTGGGGATGTAATGGTGTGGGGGATGGGATATCACCGGTTCAGGCTGGTGGTGGGGGTGTACTGGTGTGGGGGATGGGATATCACCGGTTCAGGCTGGTGATGGGGGTGTAATGGTGTGGGGGATGGGATATCACCGGTTCAGGCTGGTGATGGGGGTGTAATGGTGTGGGGGATGGGATATCACCGGTTCAGGCTGGTGGTGGGGGTGTAATGGTGTGGGGGATGGGATATCACCGGTTCAGGCTGGTGGTGGGGGTGTAATGGTGTGGGGGATGGGATATCACCGGTTCAGGCTGGTGGTGGGGGTTAAATGGTGTGGGGGGGATATTTTCTTGGCACACTTTGGGCTCCTTAGTACCAATTGAGCATCATATAAACACCACGTCCTACCTGAGTATTGTTGGTGACCATGTCCATCCCTTTATGACTACAGTGTCCCCCATCTTCTGATGGCTCCTTCCAGCAGGATAATGCACCATGTCACAAAGCTCCAATCATCTCACCACTGGACAATGAGGTCCCTGTACTCCAATGGCCTCCACACTCACCACATCTCATCCAATAGAGCACCTTTGGGATGTGGTGGAACGGGAGATTGGCACCATGGATGTGCAGCGGACAAATCTGCAGCAACTGTGTGATGTTATCATGTCACTATGGAGCAAAATCTCTGAGGAACGTTTCCAACACCTTGTTGTATCTATTCCACCAAGAATGAAGGCAAAAGGGGGTCCAACCCGCTACTAGCAAGGTGTACCTAATAAAGTGGCCGGTGAGTGTATATACTGTATACTTGGAGACGCAGCCGCTCATTAAAGCCCACCTGCCCAGAGACCACATCTATACGTCTCTATGGAAACGGTATAATGTGCCGAGAGCGACACTCCCAGCACAGCAGCTAAACTGTCGCAGGAAAGCTCCCGATGCGTACTTGTGATTGGAAGCTTTCAATCATGTGACAGCCAATCACAGCAGTAACATGATCGGAGTGCCCGCCTCTCTGCATTTCAATCCACTTAAAGGGCCAGGAGGCAGTGACAGGAAAGGGGGTTAAAGAGGAACTTCAGTGACCTTTCATTTGACTTCAAGGTAGAAAGATAGATAGAGAGATAGGGGGCCCCTTTCACACGAGGCGGACTCAGTTTCTACAGAGCCCGCCTCGGTCCGCCGGCTCAGCGGGAGATCTGTCCGTTGATCTCCGCTGAGTCGTCGGATGACAGGTTCCTCTCTGCTCACTGAGCGGGGAGGGGCTTGTCAGGAGCCGCTGCCGCCTATGGAGGGATCGGATGAAGAGGGACAGCGTGTCTGTTTTCATCAGATCTCACCCGATCCGACAGCGACGGACCTGGACGTAGAGCCATCCGTCTGCTTTTAGCGGATCGGACGGGGTCAGATGTCAGCGGACATGTCTCGGCTGACATCCGACGCTCCATAGACTAACATGGAGCGCCCAATCATGTCCGCCGTCAAAACTGACAGGGAGACCTAAACGGTCCGATCGTGAGAAAGGGGCCAAAGAGAGAGGGAGATAAATAGATATAGATAGAAATAGATGTGTGTGTATATATATATATATATAATATTTGTATGTTTATGTGTGTAAATGTGTGTAAGAGCTCAGAGGAAAGTGTCCTGAATAGATCTCCAGGCCCCCAAGTAGCCAAAGAAAAAGGGACAGTGGAGTTGTGCTATGAAGGGTGACAGGGCCTCTTTAATGTCCTTCTAAGAAGTGATGTTTGTACTTTGTTACAAATCTGCCAGTCTGATATTTCTTTGTATGACTCCTCCTCCCTCCTCCTCCTCCTCCCTCCTCCCTCCTTCTTCTTCTCCTCCCTCCCTCCCTCCTCCCTCCTCCTCCGCACCCCTCTCCTGTACATACTACCCACCATACACTCCGCACCCCTCTCATGTACATACTACCCACCATACACTCCGCACCCCTCTCATGTACATACTACCCACCATACACTCCGCACCCCTCTCATGTACATACTACCCACCATACACTCCGCACCCCTCTCATGTACATACTACCCACCATACACTCCGCACCCCTCTCATGTACATACTACCCACCATACACTCCGCACCCCTCTCATGTACATACTACCCACCATACACTCCGCACCCCTCTCATGTACATACTACCCACCATACACTCCGCACCCCTCTCATGTACATACTACCCACCATACACTCCACACCCCTCTCCTGTACATACTACCCACCATACACTCCGCACCCCTCTCATGTACATACTACCCACCATACACTCCGCACCCCTCTCATGTACATACTACCCACCATACACTCCGCACCCCTCTCATGTACATACTACCCACCATACACTCCGCACCCCTCTCATGTACATACTACCCACCATACACTCCACACCCCTCTCCTGTACATACTACCCACCATACACTCCGCACCCCTCTCATGTATATACTACCCACCATACACTCCACACCCTTCTCATGTACATACTACCCACCATACACTCCGCACCCCTCTCATGTATATACTACCCACCATACACTCCACACCCTTCTCATGTACATACTACCCACCATACACTCCGCACCCCTCTCATGTACATACTACCCACCATACACTCCGCACCCCTCTCATGTACATACTACCCACCCCTCTCATGTACATGCTACACACCATACACTTCCCACCCCTCTCATGTACATACTACCCACCATACACTCCGCACCCCTCTCATGTACATACTACCCACCACCCTACACCCCTCTCATGTACATTCTACCCACCATACACTCTACACCCTTCTCATGTACGTACTACCCACCATACACTCCACACCCCTCTCATGTACATACTACCCACCATACACTCCACACCCCTCTCATGTACATACTACCCACCCCTCTCATGTACATACTACCCACCATACACTCTACACCCCTCTCATGTACATACTACCCACCATACACTACACACCCCTCTCATGTACATACTACCCACCATACACTCTACACCCTTCTCATGTACATACTACCCACCATACACTCCGCACCCCTCTCATGTACATACTACCCACCACCCTACACTCCACACCCCTCTCATGTACATACTACCCACCATACACTCCACACCCCTCTCATGTACATACTACCCACCCCTCTCATGTACATACTACCCACCATACACTCTACACCCCTCTCATGTACATACTACCCACCATACACTACACACCCCTCTCATGTACATACTACCCACCATACACTACACACCCCTCTCATGTACATACTACCCACCATACACTCTACACCCTTCTCATGTACATACTACCCACCATACACTCCGCACCCCTCTCATGTACATACTACCCACCCCTCTCATGTACATGCTACCCACCCCTCTCATGTACATACTACCCACCATACACTCCGCACCCCTCTCATGTACATACTACCCACCATACACTCCGCACCCCTCTCATGTACATACTACCCACCATACACTCAGCACCCCTCTCCTGTACATACTACCCACCATACACTCAGCACCCCCTCTCATGTACATACTACCCACCATACACTCCTCCTCACCCCTCTCATGTACATACTACCCACCACCCTACACTCCACACCCGTCTCATGTACATTCTACCCACCATACACTCTACACCCTTCTCATGTACATACTACCCACCATACACTCCACACCCCTCTCATGTACATACTACCCACCATACACTCAGCACCCCTCTCATGTACATACTACCCACCATACACTCCGCACCCCTCTCATGTACATACTACCCACCATACACTCCGCACCCCTCTCATGTACATACTACCCACCATACACTCCGCACCCCTCTCATGTACATACTACCCACCACCCTACACTCCACACCCCTTTCATGTACATTCTACCCACCATACACTCTGCACCCTTCTCATGTACATACTACCCACCATACACTCCGCACCCCTCTCATGTACATACTACCCACCACCCTACACCCCTCTCATGTACATTCTACCCACCATACACTCTACACCCCTCTCATGTACATACTACCCACCCCTCTCATGTACATACTACCCACCATACACTCTACACCCCTCTCATGTACATACTACCCACCATACACTACACACCCCTCTCATGTACATACTACCCACCATACACTCTACACCCTTCTCATGTACATACTACCCACCATACACTCCGCACCCCTCTCATGTACATACTACCCACCACCCTACACCCCTCTCATGTACATTCTACCCACCATACACTCTACACCCTTCTCATGTACGTACTACCCACCATACACTCCACACCCCTCTCATGTACATACTACCCACCATACACTCCACACCCCTCTCATGTACATACTACCCACCATACACTCCACACCCCTCTCATGTACATACTACCCACCCCTCTCATGTACATACTACCCACCATACACTCTACACCCCTCTCATGTACATACTACCCACCATACACTACACACCCCTCTCATGTACATACTACCCACCATACACTACACACCCCTCTCATGTACATACTACCCACCATACACTCTACACCCTTCTCATGTACATACTACCCACCATACACTCTACACCCTTCTCATGTACATACTACCCACCATACACTCCGCACCCCTCTCATGTACATACTACCCACCCCTCTCATGTACATGCTACCCACCCCTCTCATGTACATACTACCCACCATACACTCCGCACCCCTCTCATGTACATACTACCCACCATACACTCCGCACCCCTCTCATGTACATACTACCCACCATACACTCAGCACCCCTCTCCTGTACATACTACCCACCATACACTCAGCACCCCTCTCATGTACATACTACCCACCATACACTCCTCCTCACCCCTCTCATGTACATACTACCCACCACCCTACACTCCACACCCGTCTCATGTACATTCTACCCACCATACACTCTACACCCTTCTCATGTACATACTACCCACCATACACTCCACACCCCTCTCATGTACATACTACCCACCATACACTCAGCACCCCTCTCATGTACATACTACCCACCATACACTCCGCACCCCTCTCATGTACATACTACCCACCATACACTCCGCACCCCTCTCATGTACATACTACCCACCATACACTCCGCACCCCTCTCATGTACATACTACCCACCATACACTCCGCACCCCTCTCATGTACATACTACCCACCACCCTACACTCCACACCCCTCTCATGTACATTCTACCCACCATACACTCTACACCCTTCTCATGTACATTCTACCCACCATACACTCTACACCCTTCTCATGTACATACTACCCACCATACACTCCACACCCCTCTCATGTACATACTACCCAACATACACTCCACACCCCTCTCATGTACATACTACCCACCCCTCTCGTGTACATACTACCCACCATACACTCTACACCCCTCTCATGTACATACTACCCACCATACACTACACACCCCTCTCATGTACATACTACCCACTATACACTCCTCACCCCTCTCATGTACATACTACCCACCATACACTCCTCCTCACCCCTCTCATGTACATTCTACCCACCATACACTCCGCACCCCTCTCATGTACATACTACCCACCATACACTCCGCACCCCTCTCATGTACATACTACCCACCATACACTCCGCACCCCTCTCATGTACATACTACCCACCATACACTTCGCACCCCTCTCATGTACATACTACCCACCACCCTACACCCCTCTCATGTACATTCTACCCACCATACACTCTACACCCTTCTCATGTACATACTACCCACCATACACTCCGCACCCCTCTCATGTACATACTACCCACCATACACTCCGCACCCCTCTCATGTACATACTACCCACCACCCTACACTCCACACCCCTCTCATGTACATTCTACCCACCATACACTCTGCACCCTTCTCATGTACATACTACCCACCATACACTCCGCACCCCTCTCATGTACATACTACCCACCACCCTACACCCCTCTCATGTACATTCTACCCACCATACACTCTACACCCTTCTCATGTACGTACTACCCACCATACACTCCACACCCCTCTCATGTACATACTACCCACCATACACTCCACACCCCTCTCATGTACATACTACCCACCATACACTACACACCCCTCTCATGTACATACTACCCACCATACACTCTACACACCCCTCTCATGTACATACTACCCACCATACACTCTACACCCTTCTCATGTACATACTACCCACCATACACTCCGCACCCCTCTCATGTACATACTACCCACCACCCTACACCCCTCTCATGTACATTCTACCCACCATACACTCTACACCCTTCTCATGTACGTACTACCCACCATACACTCCACACCCCTCTCATGTACATACTACCCACCATACACTCCACACCCCTCTCATGTACATACTACCCACCATACACTCCACACCCCTCTCATGTACATACTACCCACCCCTCTCATGTACATACTACCCACCATACACTCTACACCCCTCTCATGTACATACTACCCACCATACACTACACACCCCTCTCATGTACATACTACCCACCATACACTACACACCCCTCTCATGTACATACTACCCACCATACACTCTACACCCTTCTCATGTACATACTACCCACCATACACTCTACACCCTTCTCATGTACATACTACCCACCATACACTCCGCACCCCTCTCATGTACATACTACCCACCCCTCTCATGTACATGCTACCCACCCCTCTCATGTACATACTACCCACCATACACTCCGCACCCCTCTCATGTACATGCTACCCACCATACACTCCGCACCCCTCTCATGTACATACTACCCACCATACACTCCGCACCCCTCTCATGTACATACTACCCACCATACACTCCGCACCCCTCTCATGTACATACTACCCACCATACACTCAGCACCCCTCTCCTGTACATACTACCCACCATACACTCAGCACCCCTCTCATGTACATACTACCCACCATACACTCCTCCTCACCCCTCTCATGTACATACTACCCACCACCCTACACTCCACACCCGTCTCATGTACATTCTACCCACCATACACTCTACACCCTTCTCATGTACATACTACCCACCATACACTCCACACCCCTCTCATGTACATACTACCCACCATACACTCAGCACCCCTCTCATGTACATACTACCCACCATACACTCCGCACCCCTCTCATGTACATACTACCCACCATACACTCCGCACCCCTCTCATGTACATACTACCCACCATACACTCCGCACCCCTCTCATGTACATACTACCCACCATACACTCCGCACCCCTCTCATGTACATACTACCCACCACCCTACACTCCACACCCCTCTCATGTACATTCTACCCACCATACACTCTACACCCTTCTCATGTACATACTACCCACCATACACTCCACACCCCTCTCATGTACATACTACCCACCATACACTCAGCACCCCTCTCATGTACATACTACCCACCATACACTCCGCACCCCTCTCATGTACATACTACCCACCATACACTCCGCACCCCTCTCATGTACATACTACCCACCATACACTCCGCACCCCTCTCATGTACATACTACCCACCATAAACTCCGCACCCCTCTCATGTACATACTACCCACCACCCTACACTCCACACCCCTCTCATGTACATTCTACCCACCATACACTCTACACCCTTCTCATGTACATACTACCCACCATACACTCCGCACCCCTCTCATTTACATACTACCCACCATACACTCCACACCCCTCTCATGTACATACTACCCAACATACACTCCACACCCCTCTCATGTACATACTACCCACCCCTCTCGTGTACATACTACCCACCATACACTCTACACCCCTCTCATGTACATACTACCCACCATACACTACACACCCCTCTCATGTACATACTACCCACTATACACTCCTCACCCCTCTCATGTACATACTACCCACCATACACTCCTCCTCACCCCTCTCATGTACATTCTACCCACCATACACTCCGCACCCCTCTCATGTACATACTACCCACCATACACTCCGCACCCCTCTCATGTACATACTACCCACCATACACTCCGCACCCCTCTCATGTACATACTACCCACCATACACTTCGCACCCCTCTCATGTACATACTACCCACCACCCTACACCCCTCTCATGTACATTCTACCCACCATACACTCTACACCCTTCTCATGTACATACTACCCACCATACACTCCGCACCCCTCTCATGTACATACTACCCACCATACACTCCGCACCCCTCTCATGTACATACTACCCACCCCTCTCATGTACATGCTACCCACCCCTCTCATGTACATACTACCCACCATACACTCCGCACCCCTCTCATGTACATGCTACCCACCATACACTCCGCACCCCTCTCATGTACATACTACCCACCATACACTCCGCACCCCTCTCATGTACATACTACCCACCATACACTCCGCACCCCTCTCATGTACATACTACCCACCATACACTCAGCACCCTTCTCATGTACATACTACCCACCATACACTCCGCACCCCTCTCATGTACATACTACCCACCACCCTACACCCCTCTCATGTACATTCTACCCACCATACACTCTACACCCTTCTCATGTACGTACTACCCACCATACACTCCACACCCCTCTCATGTACATACTACCCACCATACACTCCACACCCCTCTCATGTACATACTACCCACCATACACTCCACACCCCTCTCATGTACATACTACCCACCCCTCTCATGTACATACTACCCACCATACACTCTACACCCCTCTCATGTACATACTACCCACCATACACTACACACCCCTCTCATGTACATACTACCCACCATACACTCTACACCCTTCTCATGTACATACTACCCACCATACACTCCGCACCCCTCTCATGTACATACTACCCACCACCCTACACCCCTCTCATGTACATTCTACCCACCATACACTCTACACCCTTCTCATGTACGTACTACCCACCATACACTCCACACCCCTCTCATGTACATACTACCCACCATACACTCCACACCCCTCTCATGTACATACTACCCACCATACACTCCACACCCCTCTCATGTACATACTACCCACCATACACTCCACACCCCTCTCATGTACATACTACCCACCCCTCTCATGTACATACTACCCACCATACACTCTACACCCCTCTCATGTACATACTACCCACCATACACTACACACCCCTCTCATGTACATACTACCCACCATACACTACACACCCCTCTCATGTACATACTACCCACCATACACTCTACACCCTTCTCATGTACATACTACCCACCATACACTCTACACCCTTCTCATGTACATACTACCCACCATACACTCCGCACCCCTCTCATGTACATACTACCCACCCCTCTCATGTACATGCTACCCACCCCTCTCATGTACATACTACCCACCATACACTCCGCACCCCTCTCATGTACATGCTACCCACCATACACTCCGCACCCCTCTCATGTACATACTACCCACCATACACTCCGCACCCCTCTCATGTACATACTACCCACCATACACTCAGCACCCCTCTCCTGTACATACTACCCACCATACACTCAGCACCCCTCTCATGTACATACTACCCACCATACACTCCTCCTCACCCCTCTCATGTACATACTACCCACCACCCTACACTCCACACCCGTCTCATGTACATTCTACCCACCATACACTCTACACCCTTCTCATGTACATACTACCCACCATACACTCCACACCCCTCTCATGTACATACTACCCACCATACACTCAGCACCCCTCTCATGTACATACTACCCACCATACACTCCGCACCCCTCTCATGTACATACTACCCACCATACACTCCGCACCCCTCTCATGTACATACTACCCACCATACACTCCGCACCCCTCTCATGTACATACTACCCACCATACACTCCGCACCCCTCTCATGTACATACTACCCACCACCCTACACTCCACACCCCTCTCATGTACATTCTACCCACCATACACTCTACACCCTTCTCATGTACATACTACCCACCATACACTCCGCACCCCTCTCATGTACATACTACCCACCATACACTCCGCACCCCTCTCATGTACATACTACCCACCACCCTACACTCCACACCCCTCTCATGTACATTCTACCCACCATACACTCTGCACCCTTCTCATGTACATACTACCCACCATACACTCCGCACCCCTCTCATGTACATACTACCCACCACCCTACACCCCTCTCATGTACATTCTACCCACCATACACTCTACACCCTTCTCATGTACGTACTACCCACCATACACTCCACACCCCTCTCATGTACATACTACCCACCATACACTCCACACCCCTCTCATGTACATACTACCCACCATACACTCCACACCCCTCTCATGTACATACTACCCACCCCTCTCATGTACATACTACCCACCATACACTCTACACCCCTCTCATGTACATACTACCCACCATACACTACACACCCCTCTCATGTACATACTACCCACCATACACTCTACACACCCCTCTCATGTACATACTACCCACCATACACTCTACACCCTTCTCATGTACATACTACCCACCATACACTCCGCACCCCTCTCATGTACATACTACCCACCACCCTACACCCCTCTCATGTACATTCTACCCACCATACACTCTACACCCTTCTCATGTACGTACTACCCACCATACACTCCACACCCCTCTCATGTACATACTACCCACCATACACTCCACACCCCTCTCATGTACATACTACCCACCATACACTCCACACCCCTCTCATGTACATACTACCCACCCCTCTCATGTACATACTACCCACCATACACTCTACACCCCTCTCATGTACATACTACCCACCATACACTACACACCCCTCTCATGTACATACTACCCACCATACACTACACACCCCTCTCATGTACATACTACCCACCATACACTCTACACCCTTCTCATGTACATACTACCCACCATACACTCTACACCCTTCTCATGTACATACTACCCACCATACACTCCGCACCCCTCTCATGTACATACTACCCACCCCTCTCATGTACATGCTACCCACCCCTCTCATGTACATACTACCCACCATACACTCCGCACCCCTCTCATGTACATGCTACCCACCATACACTCCGCACCCCTCTCATGTACATACTACCCACCATACACTCCGCACCCCTCTCATGTACATACTACCCACCATACACTCCGCACCCCTCTCATGTACATACTACCCACCATACACTCAGCACCCCTCTCCTGTACATACTACCCACCATACACTCAGCACCCCTCTCATGTACATACTACCCACCATACACTCCTCCTCACCCCTCTCATGTACATACTACCCACCACCCTACACTCCACACCCGTCTCATGTACATTCTACCCACCATACACTCTACACCCTTCTCATGTACATACTACCCACCATACACTCCACACCCCTCTCATGTACATACTACCCACCATACACTCAGCACCCCTCTCATGTACATACTACCCACCATACACTCCGCACCCCTCTCATGTACATACTACCCACCATACACTCCGCACCCCTCTCATGTACATACTACCCACCATACACTCCGCACCCCTCTCATGTACATACTACCCACCATACACTCCGCACCCCTCTCATGTACATACTACCCACCACCCTACACTCCACACCCCTCTCATGTACATTCTACCCACCATACACTCTACACCCTTCTCATGTACATACTACCCACCATACACTCCACACCCCTCTCATGTACATACTACCCACCATACACTCAGCACCCCTCTCATGTACATACTACCCACCATACACTCCGCACCCCTCTCATGTACATACTACCCACCATACACTCCGCACCCCTCTCATGTACATACTACCCACCATACACTCCGCACCCCTCTCATGTACATACTACCCACCATAAACTCCGCACCCCTCTCATGTACATACTACCCACCACCCTACACTCCACACCCCTCTCATGTACATTCTACCCACCATACACTCTACACCCTTCTCATGTACATACTACCCACCATACACTCCGCACCCCTCTCATTTACATACTACCCACCATACACTCCACACCCCTCTCATGTACATACTACCCAACATACACTCCACACCCCTCTCATGTACATACTACCCACCCCTCTCGTGTACATACTACCCACCATACACTCTACACCCCTCTCATGTACATACTACCCACCATACACTACACACCCCTCTCATGTACATACTACCCACTATACACTCCTCACCCCTCTCATGTACATACTACCCACCATACACTCCTCCTCACCCCTCTCATGTACATTCTACCCACCATACACTCCGCACCCCTCTCATGTACATACTACCCACCATACACTCCGCACCCCTCTCATGTACATACTACCCACCATACACTCCGCACCCCTCTCATGTACATACTACCCACCATACACTTCGCACCCCTCTCATGTACATACTACCCACCACCCTACACCCCTCTCATGTACATTCTACCCACCATACACTCTACACCCTTCTCATGTACATACTACCCACCATACACTCCGCACCCCTCTCATGTACATACTACCCACCATACACTCCGCACCCCTCTCATGTACATACTACCCACCACCCTACACTCCACACCCCTCTCATGTACATTCTACCCACCATACACTCTGCACCCTTCTCATGTACATACTACCCACCATACACTCCGCACCCCTCTCATGTACATACTACCCACCACCCTACACCCCTCTCATGTACATTCTACCCACCATACACTCTACACCCTTCTCATGTACGTACTACCCACCATACACTCCACACCCCTCTCATGTACATACTACCCACCATACACTCCACACCCCTCTCATGTACATACTACCCACCATACACTCCACACCCCTCTCATGTACATACTACCCACCCCTCTCATGTACATACTACCCACCATACACTCTACACCCCTCTCATGTACATACTACCCACCATACACTACACACCCCTCTCATGTACATACTACCCACCATACACTCTACACCCTTCTCATGTACATACTACCCACCATACACTCCGCACCCCTCTCATGTACATACTACCCACCACCCTACACCCCTCTCATGTACATTCTACCCACCATACACTCTACACCCTTCTCATGTACGTACTACCCACCATACACTCCACACCCCTCTCATGTACATACTACCCACCATACACTCCACACCCCTCTCATGTACATACTACCCACCATACACTCCACACCCCTCTCATGTACATACTACCCACCCCTCTCATGTACATACTACCCACCATACACTCTACACCCCTCTCATGTACATACTACCCACCATACACTACACACCCCTCTCATGTACATACTACCCACCATACACTACACACCCCTCTCATGTACATACTACCCACCATACACTCTACACCCTTCTCATGTACATACTACCCACCATACACTCTACACCCTTCTCATGTACATACTACCCACCATACACTCCGCACCCCTCTCATGTACATACTACCCACCCCTCTCATGTACATGCTACCCACCCCTCTCATGTACATACTACCCACCATACACTCCGCACCCCTCTCATGTACATGCTACCCACCATACACTCCGCACCCCTCTCATGTACATACTACCCACCATACACTCCGCACCCCTCTCATGTACATACTACCCACCATACACTCAGCACCCCTCTCCTGTACATACTACCCACCATACACTCAGCACCCCTCTCATGTACATACTACCCACCATACACTCCTCCTCACCCCTCTCATGTACATACTACCCACCACCCTACACTCCACACCCGTCTCATGTACATTCTACCCACCATACACTCTACACCCTTCTCATGTACATACTACCCACCATACACTCCACACCCCTCTCATGTACATACTACCCACCATACACTCAGCACCCCTCTCATGTACATACTACCCACCATACACTCCGCACCCCTCTCATGTACATACTACCCACCATACACTCCGCACCCCTCTCATGTACATACTACCCACCATACACTCCGCACCCCTCTCATGTACATACTACCCACCATACACTCCGCACCCCTCTCATGTACATACTACCCACCACCCTACACTCCACACCCCTCTCATGTACATTCTACCCACCATACACTCTACACCCTTCTCATGTACATACTACCCACCATACACTCCGCACCCCTCTCATTTACATACTACCCACCATACACTCCACACCCCTCTCATGTACATACTACCCAACATACACTCCCCACCCCTCTCATGTACATACTACCCACCCCTCTCGTGTACATACTACCCACCATACACTCTACACCCCTCTCATGTACATACTACCCACCATACACTACACACCCCTCTCATGTACATACTACCCACTATACACTCCTCACCCCTCTCATGTACATACTACCCACCATACACTCCTCCTCACCCCTCTCATGTACATTCTACCCACCATACACTCCGCACCCCTCTCATGTACATACTACCCACCATACACTCCGCACCCCTCTCATGTACATACTACCCACCATACACTCCGCACCCCTCTCATGTACATACTACCCACCATACACTTCACACCCCTCTCATGTACATACTACCCACCACCCTACACCCCTCTCATGTACATTCTACCCACCATACACTCTACACCCTTCTCATGTACATACTACCCACCATACACTCCGCACCCCTCTCATGTACATACTACCCACCATACACTCCGCACCCCTCTCATGTACATACTACCCACCACCCTACACTCCACACCCCTCTCATGTACATTCTACCCACCATACACTCTGCACCCTTCTCATGTACATACTACCCACCATACACTCCGCACCCCTCTCATGTACATACTACCCACCACCCTACACCCCTCTCATGTACATTCTACCCACCATACACTCTACACCCTTCTCATGTACGTACTACCCACCATACACTCCACACCCCTCTCATGTACATACTACCCACCATACACTCCACACCCCTCTCATGTACATACTACCCACCATACACTCCACACCCCTCTCATGTACATACTACACACCCCTCTCATGTACATACTACCCACTATACACTCCTCACCCCTCTCATGTACATACTACCCACCATACACTCCTCCTCACCCCTCTCATGTACATTCTACCCACCATACACTCCGCACCCCTCTCATGTACATACTACCCACCATACACTCCGCACCCCTCTCATGTACATACTACCCACCATACACTCCGCACCCCTCTCATGTACATACTACCCACCATACACTTCGCACCCCTCTCATGTACATACTACCCACCACCCTACACCCCTCTCATGTACATTCTACCCACCATACACTCTACACCCTTCTCATGTACATACTACCCACCATACACTCCGCACCCCTCTCATGTACATACTACCCACCATACACTCCGCACCCCTCTCATGTACATACTACCCACCACCCTACACTCCACACCCCTCTCATGTACATTCTACCCACCATACACTCTGCACCCTTCTCATGTACATACTACCCACCATACACTCCGCACCCCTCTCATGTACATACTACCCACCACCCTACACCCCTCTCATGTACATTCTACCCACCATACACTCTACACCCTTCTCATGTACGTACTACCCACCATACACTCCACACCCCTCTCATGTACATACTACCCACCATACACTCCACACCCCTCTCATGTACATACTACCCACCATACACTCCACACCCCTCTCATGTACATACTACCCACCCCTCTCATGTACATACTACCCACCATACACTCTACACCCCTCTCATGTACATACTACCCACCATACACTACACACCCCTCTCATGTACATACTACCCACCATACACTCTACACCCTTCTCATGTACATACTACCCACCATACACTCCGCACCCCTCTCATGTACATACTACCCACCACCCTACACCCCTCTCATGTACATTCTACCCACCATACACTCTACACCCCTCTCATGTACGTACTACCCACCATACACTCCACACCCCTCTCATGTACATACTACCCACCATACACTCCACACCCCTCTCATGTACATACTACCCACCATACACTCCACACCCCTCTCATGTACATACTACCCACCCCTCTCATGTACATACTACCCACCATACACTCTACACCCCTCTCATGTACATACTACCCACCATACACTACACACCCCTCTCATGTACATACTACCCACCATACACTACACACCCCTCTCATGTACATACTACCCACCATACACTCTACACCCTTCTCATGTACATACTACCCACCATACACTCTACACCCTTCTCATGTACATACTACCCACCATACACTCCGCACCCCTCTCATGTACATACTACCCACCCCTCTCATGTACATGCTACCCACCATACACTCCGCACCCCTCTCATGTACATGCTACCCACCATACACTCCGCACCCCTCTCATGTACATACTACCCACCATACACTCCGCACCCCTCTCATGTACATACTACCCACCACCCTACACTCCACACCCCTCTCATGTACATTCTACCCACCATACACTCTACACCCTTCTCATGTACATACTACCCACCATACACTCCGCACCCCTCTCATTTACATACTACCCACCATACACTCCACACCACTCTCATGTACATACTACCCAACATACACTCCACACCCCTCTCATGTACATACTACCCACCCCTCTCGTGTACATACTACCCACCATACACTCTACACCCCTCTCATGTACATACTACCCACCATACACTACACACCCCTCTCATGTACATACTACCCACTATACACTCCTCACCCCTCTCATGTACATACTACCCACCATACACTCCTCCTCACCCCTCTCATGTACATACTACCCACCACCCTACACTCCACACCCGTCTCATGTACATTCTACCCACCATACACTCTACACCCTTCTCATGTACATACTACCCACCATACACTCCACACCCCTCTCATGTACATACTACCCACCATACACTCAGCACCCCTCTCATGTACATACTACCCACCATACACTCCGCACCCCTCTCATGTACATACTACCCACCATACACTCCGCACCCCTCTCATGTACATACTACCCACCATACACTCCGCACCCCTCTCATGTACATACTACCCACCATACACTCCGCACCCCTCTCATGTACATACTACCCACCACCCTACACTCCACACCCCTCTCATGTACATTCTACCCACCATACACTCTACACCCTTCTCATGTACATACTACCCACCATACACTCCGCACCCCTCTCATTTACATACTACCCACCATACACTCCACACCACTCTCATGTACATACTACCCAACATACACTCCACACCCCTCTCATGTACATACTACCCACCCCTCTCGTGTACATACTACCCACCATACACTCTACACCCCTCTCATGTACATACTACCCACCATACACTACACACCCCTCTCATGTACATACTACCCACTATACACTCCTCACCCCTCTCATGTACATACTACCCACCATACACTCCTCCTCACCCCTCTCATGTACATTCTACCCACCATACACTCCGCACCCCTCTCATGTACATACTACCCACCATACACTCCGCACCCCTCTCATGTACATACTACCCACCATACACTCCGCACCCCTCTCATGTACATACTACCCACCATACACTTCGCACCCCTCTCATGTACATACTACCCAGCACCCTACACTCCACACCCCTCTCATGTACATACTACCCACCTACATACACTCCGCACCCCTCTCATGTACATACTACCCACCATACACTACACACCCCTCTCATGTACATACTATCCACCATACACTACACACCCCTCTCATGTACATACTACCCACCACCCTACACTCCACACCCCTCTCATGTACATTCTACCCACCATACACTCTACACCCTTCTCATGTACATACTACCCACCATACACTCCGCACCCCTCTCATTTACATACTACCCACCATACACTCCACACCCCTCTCATGTACATACTACCCACCCCTCTCGTGTACATACTACCCACCATACACTCTACACCCCTCTCATGTACATACTACCCACCATACACTACACACCCCTCTCATGTACATACTACCCACCATACAATCCACACCCCTCTCATGTACATACTACCCACCATACACTCCGCACCCCTCTCATGTACATACCACCCCACCATACACTCCGCACCCCTCTCATGTACATACTACCCCCACCATACACTCCGCACCCCTCTCATGTACATACTACCCACCCCTCTCATGTACATACTACCCACCATACACTCTACACCCCTCTCATGTACATACTACCCACTATACACTCCGCACCCCTCTCATGTACATACTACCCACCATACACTCCGCACCCCTCTCATGTACATACTACCCACCATACACTCCGCACCCCTCTCATGTACATACTACCCACCATACACTCCGCACCCCTCTCATGTACATACTACCCCCACCATACACTCCACACCCCTCTCATGTACATACTACCCACCATACACTCTACACCCCTCTCATGTACATACTACCCACCATACACTACACACCCCTCTCATGTACATACTACCCACCATACAATCCACACCCCTCTCATGTACATACTACCCACCATACACTCCGCACCCCTCTCATGTACATACCCCCCCACCATACACTCCGCACCCCTCTCATGTACATACTACCCCCACCATACACTCCGCACCCCTCTCATGTACATACTACCCCCACCATACACTCCACACCCCTCTCATGTACATACTACCCACCATACACTCTACACCCCTCTCATGTACATACTATCCACCATACACTCAGCACCCCTCTCATGTACATACTACCCACTATACACTCCACACCCCTCTCATGTACATACTACCCACCATACACTCCTCACCCCTCTCATGTACATACTACCCACCATACACTCCTCACCCCTCTCATGTACATACTACCCACTATACACTCCACACCCCTCTCATGTACATACTACCCACCATACACTCCTCACCCCTCTCATGTACATACTACCCACCATACACTCCTCCTCACCCCTCTCATGTACATTCTACCCACCATACACTCCGCACCCCTCTCATGTACATACTACCCACCATACACTCCGCACCCCTCTCATGTACATACTACCCACCATACACTCCGCACCCCTCTCATGTACATACTACCCACCATACACTTCGCACCCCTCTCATGTACATACTACCCAGCACCATACACCCCTCTCATGTACATACTACCCACCTACATACACTCCGCACCCCTCTCATGTACATACTACCCACCCCTCTCATGTACATGCTACCCACCCCTCTCATGTACATACTACCCACCATACACTCCGCACCCCTCTCATGTACATACTACCCCCCACCATACACTCCGCACCCCTCTCATGTACATACTACCCACTATACACTCCACACCCCTCTCATGTACATACTACCCACCATACACTCCGCACCCCTCTCATGTACATACTACCCACCATACACTCCGCACCCCTCTCATGTACATACTACCCACCACCCTACACTCCGCACCCCTCTCATGTACATACTACCCACCACCCTACACTCCACACCCCTCTCATGTATATACTACCCACCACCCTACACTCTGCACCCCTCTCATGTACATACTACCCACCCCTCTCATGTACATGCTACCCACCCCTCTCATGTACATGCTACCCACCATACACTCCGCACCCCTCTCATGTACATGCTACCCACCATACACTCCGCACCCCTCTCATGTACATACTACCCACCATACACTCCGCACCCCTCTCATGTACATACTACCCACCATACACTCCGCACCCCTCTCATGTACATACTACCCACCATACACTCCGCACCCCTCTCATGTACATACTACCCACCATACACTCCGCACCCCTCTCATGTACATACTACCCACCATACACTCCGCACCCCTCTCATGTACATACTACCCACCATACACTCCGCACCCCTCATGTACATACTACCCACCACCCTACACTCCACACCCCTCTCATGTACATTCTACCCACCATACACTCTACACCCCTCTCATGTACATACTACCCACCCCTCTCATGTACATACTACCCACCATACACTCTACACCCCTCTCATGTACATACTACCCACCATACAATCCACACCCCTCTCATGTACATACTACCCACCATACACTCCACACCCCTCTCATGTACATACTACCCCCACCATACACTCCGCACCCCTCTCATGTACATACTACCCACCCCTCTCATGTACATACTACCCACCATACACTCTACACCCCTCTCATTTACATACTACCCACCATACACTCTACACCCCTCTCATTTACATACTACCCACCATACACTCCGCACCCCTCTCATGTACATACTACCCACCATACACTCCACACCCCTCTCATGTACATACTACCCACCATACACTCCGCACCCCTCTCATGTACATACTACCCACCATACACTCCGCACCCCTCTCATGTACATGCTACCCACCATACACTCCGCACCCCTCTCATGTACATACTACCCACCATACACTCCGCACCCCTCTCATGTACATACTACCCACCATACACTCCGCACCCCTCTCATGTACATACTACCCCCACCATACACTCTACACCCTTCTCATGTACATACTACCCACCATACACTACACACCCCTCATGTACATACTACCCACCATACAATCCACACCCCTCTCATGTACATACTACCCACCATACACTCCGCACCCCTCTCATGTACATACCCCCCCACCATACACTCCGCACCCCTCTCATGTACATACTACCCCCACCATACACTCCGCACCCCTCTCATGTACATACTACCCACCCCTCTCATGTACATACTACCCACCATACACTCTACACCCCTCTCATGTACATACTACCCACCATACACTCTACACCCCTCTCATGTACATACTACCCCCACCATACACTCCGCACCCCTCTCATGTACATACTACCCACCCCTCTCATGTACATACTACCCACCATACACTCTACACCCCTCTCATGTACATACTACCCACCATACACTCCGCACCCCTCTCATGTACATACTACCCCCACCATACACTCTACACCCCTCTCATGTACATACTACCCACCATACACTACACACCCCTCTCATGTACATACTACCCACTATACACTCCACACCCCTCTCATGTACATACTACCCACCATACACTCCTCACCCCTCTCATGTACATACTACCCACCATACACTCCTCCTCACCCCTCTCATGTACATTCTACCCACCATACACTCCGCACCCCTCTCATGTACATACTACCCACCATACACTCCGCACCCCTCTCATGTACATACTACCCACCATACACTCCGCACCCCTCTCATGTACATACTACCCACCATACACTCCGCACCCCTCTCATGTACATACTACCCACCATGCACTTCGCACCCCTCTCATGTACATACTACCCACCATACACTCCGCACCCCTCTCATGTACATACTACCCACCATACACTCCTCACCCCTCTCCTGTACATACCACCCACCATACACTCCTCACCCCTCTCATGTACATACCACCCACCCTACACTCCGCACCCCTCTCATGTACATACTACCCACCACCCTACACTCCGCACCCCTCTCATGTACATTCTACCCACCATACACTCTACACCCCTCTCATGTACATACTACCCACCATACACTCCGCACCCCTCTCATGTACATACTACCCCCACCATACACTCTACACCCCTCTCATGTACATACTACCCACCATACACTCCACACCCCTCTCATGTACATACTACCCACCATACACTCCTCACCCCTCTCATGTACATACTACCCACCATACACTCCTCCTCACCCCTCTCATGTACATTCTACCCACCATACACTCCGCACCCCTCTCATGTACATACTACCCACCATACACTCCGCACCCCTCTCATGTACATACTACCCACCATACACTCCGCACCCCTCTCATGTACATACTACCCACCATACACTTCGCACCCCTCTCATGTACATACTACCCAGCACCATACACCCCTCTCATGTACATACTACCCACCTACATACACTCCGCACCCCTCTCATGTACATACTACCCACCCCTCTCATGTACATGCTACCCACCCCTCTCATGTACATACTACCCACCATACACTCCGCACCCCTCTCATGTACATACTACCCCCCACCATACACTCCGCACCCCTCTCATGTACATACTACCCACTATACACTCCACACCCCTCTCATGTACATACTACCCACCATACACTCCGCACCCCTCTCATGTACATACTACCCACCATACACTCCGCACCCCTCTCATGTACATACTACCCACCACCCTACACTCCGCACCCCTCTCATGTACATACTACCCACCACCCTACACTCCACACCCCTCTCATGTATATACTACCCACCACCCTACACTCTGCACCCCTCTCATGTACATACTACCCACCCCTCTCATGTACATGCTACCCACCCCTCTCATGTACATGCTACCCACCATACACTCCGCACCCCTCTCATGTACATGCTACCCACCATACACTCCGCACCCCTCTCATGTACATGCTACCCACCATACACTCCGCACCCCTCTCATGTACATACTACCCACCATACACTCCGCACCCCTCTCATGTACATACTACCCACCATACACTCAGCACCCCTCTCATGTACATACTACCCACCATACACTCCGCACCCCTCTCATGTACATACTACCCACCACCCTACACTCCACACCCCTCTCATGTACATTCTACCCACCATACACTCTACACCCCTCTCATGTACATACTACCCACCCCTCTCATGTACATACTACCCACCATACACTCTACACCCCTCTCATGTACATACTACCCACCATACAATCCACACCCCTCTCATGTACATACTACCCACCATACACTCCACACCCCTCTCATGTACATACTACCCCCACCATACACTCCGCACCCCTCTCATGTACATACTACCCACCCCTCTCATGTACATACTACCCACCATACACTCTACACCCCTCTCATTTACATACTACCCACCATACACTCTACACCCCTCTCATTTACATACTACCCACCATACACTCCGCACCCCTCTCATGTACATACTACCCACCATACACTCCACACCCCTCTCATGTACATACTACCCACCATACACTCCGCACCCCTCTCATGTACATACTACCCACCATACACTCCGCACCCCTCTCATGTACATACTACCCACCATACACTCCGCACCCCTCTCATGTACATACTACCCACCATACACTCCGCACCCCTCTCATGTACATACTACCCACCATACACTCCGCACCCCTCTCATGTACATACTACCCCCACCATACACTCTACACCCCTCTCATGTACATACTACCCACCATACACTACACACCCCTCATGTACATACTACCCACCATACAATCCACACCCCTCTCATGTACATACTACCCACCATACACTCCGCACCCCTCTCATGTACATACCCCCCCACCATACACTCCGCACCCCTCTCATGTACATACTACCCCCACCATACACTCCGCACCCCTCTCATGTACATACTACCCACCCCTCTCATGTACATACTACCCACCATACACTCTACACCCCTCTCATGTACATACTACCCACCATACACTCTACACCCCTCTCATGTACATACTACCCCCACCATACACTCCGCACCCCTCTCATGTACATACTACCCACCCCTCTCATGTACATACTACCCACCATACACTCTACACCCCTCTCATGTACATACTACCCACCATACACTCCGCACCCCTCTCATGTACATACTACCCCCACCATACACTCTACACCCCTCTCATGTACATACTACCCACCATACACTACACACCCCTCTCATGTACATACTACCCACTATACACTCCACACCCCTCTCATGTACATACTACCCACCATACACTCCTCACCCCTCTCATGTACATACTACCCACCATACACTCCTCCTCACCCCTCTCATGTACATTCTACCCACCATACACTCCGCACCCCTCTCATGTACATACTACCCACCATACACTCCGCACCCCTCTCATGTACATACTACCCACCATACACTCCGCACCCCTCTCATGTACATACTACCCACCATACACTCCGCACCCCTCTCATGTACATACTACCCACCATGCACTTCGCACCCCTCTCATGTACATACTACCCACCATACACTCCGCACCCCTCTCATGTACATACTACCCACCATACACTCCTCACCCCTCTCCTGTACATACTACCCACCATACACTCCTCACCCCTCTCATGTACATACCACCCACCCTACACTCCGCACCCCTCTCATGTACATACTACCCACCACCCTACACTCCGCACCCCTCTCATGTACATTCTACCCACCATACACTCTACACCCCTCTCATGTACATACTACCCACCATACACTCCGCACCCCTCTCATGTACATACTACCCCCACCATACACTCTACACCCCTCTCATGTACATACTACCCACCATACACTACACACCTCTCTCATGTACATACTACCCACTATACACTCCACACCCCTCTCATGTACATACTACCCACCATACACTCCTCACCCCTCTCATGTACATACTACCCACCATACACTCCTCCTCACCCCTCTCATGTACATTCTACCCACCATACACTCCGCACCCCTCTCATGTACATACTACCCACCATACACTCCGCACCCCTCTCATGTTTTTACTACCCACCATACACTCCGCACCCCTCTCATGTACATACTACCCACCATACACTCCGCACCCCTCTCATGTACATACTACCCACCATGCACTTCGCACCCCTCTCATGTACATACTACCCACCATACACTCCGCACCCCTCTCATGTACATACTACCCACCATACACTCCTCACCCCTCTCCTGTACATACTACCCACCATACACTCCTCACCCCTCTCATGTACATACCACCCACCCTACACTCCGCACCCCTCTCATGTACATACTACCCACCACCCTACACTCCGCACCCCTCTCATGTACATTCTACCCACCATACACTCCTCACCCCTCTCATGTACATACTACCCACCATACACTCCTCACCCCTCTCATGTACATACTACCCACCACCCTACACTCCACACCCCTCTCATGTACATACTACCCCCCACCATACACTCCGCACCCCTCTCATGTACATACTACCCCCCACCATACACTCCGCACCCCTCTCATGTACATACCACCCACCATACACTCCTCACCCCTCTCATGTACATACTACCCACCATACACTCCACACCCCTCTCATGTACATACTACCCACCATACACTCCGCACCCCTCTCATGTACATATTACCCACCATACACTCCGCACCCCTCTCATGTACATTCTACCCACCATACACTCCTCACCCCTCTCATGTACATACTACCCCCCACCATACACTCCTCACCCCTCTCATGTACATACTACCCCCACCATACACTCCGCACCCCTCTCATGTACATACTACCCACCCCTCTCATGTACATACTACCCCCACCATACACTCCGCACCCCTCTCATGTACATACTACCCACCCCTCTCATGTACATACTACCCACCCTACACTCCGCACCCCTCTCATGTACATACTACCCACCCTACACTCCGCACCCCTCTCATGTACATACTACCCACCATACACTCCGCACCCCTCTCATGTACATACTACCCACCCTACACTCCACACCCCTCTCATGTACATACTACCCCCCACCATACACTCCGCACCCCTCTCATGTACATACTACCCCCCACCATACACTCCGCACCCCTCTCATGTACATACCACCCACCATACACTCCTCACCCCTCTCATGTACATACTACCCACCATACACTCCACACCCCTCTCATGTACATACTACCCACCATACACTCCGCACCCCTCTCATGTACATACTACCCACCATACACTCCGCTCCCCTCTCATGTACATACTACCCACCATACACTCCGCACCCCTCTCATGTACATTCTACCCACCATACACTCCTCACCCCTCTCATATACATACTACCCCCCACCATACACTCCGCACCCCTCTCATGTACATACTACCCACCATACACTCCGCACCCCTCTCATGTACATATTACCCACCATACACTCCGCACCCCTCTCATGTACATTCTACCCACCATACACTCCGCACCCCTCTCATGTACATTCTACCCACCATACACTCCTCACCCCTCTCATGTACATACTACCCCCCACCATACACTCCTCATCCCTCTCATGTATATACTACCCACCGCCATACACTCCGCACCCCTCTCATGTACATATTACCCACCATACACTCCTCATCCCTCTCATGTACATACTACCCACCATACACTACGCACCCCTCTCATGTACATACTACCCACCATACACTCCGCACCCCTCTCATGTACATATTACCCACCATACACTCCTCATCCCTGTCATGTACATACTACCCACCATACACTCCGCACCCCTCTCATGTACATACTACCCCCCACCATACACTCCGCACCCCTCTCATTTACATACTACCCACCATACACTCCGCACCCCTCTCATGTACATACTACCCACCATACACTCCGCACCCCTCTCATGTACATACTACCCCCCACCATACACTCCGCACCCCTCTCATGTACATACTGCCCACCACCCTACACTCCGCACCCCTCTCATGTACATACTACCCACCACCCTACACTCCACACCCCTCTCATGTACACACTACCCCCCACCATACACTCCGCACCCCTCTCATGTACATACTACCCACCACCCTACACTCCGCCCCCTTCTCATGTACATACTACCCACCATACACTCTACACCCCTCTCATGTACATACTACCCACCATACACTCCTCATCCCTGTCATGTACATACTACCCACCATACACTCCGCACCCCTCTCATGTACATACTACCCCCCCCCATACACTCCGCACCCCTCTCATTTACATACTACCCACCATACACTCCGCACCCCTCTCATGTACATACTACCCACCATACACTCCGCACCCCTCTCATGTACATACTACCCACCATACACTCCGCGAGTACAAAGAAGGGCAACAAAGCTAATAAAGGGTCTGGAGGATCTTAGTTATGAGGAAAAGTTGTGAGCTCTGAACTTCTTCTCTCTGGAGAAGAGATGCTTGAGAGGGAATATGATTTCATTATACAAATACCGTACTGGTGACCCCACAATAGGGAGAAATCTTTTCCGCGGAAGGGAGTTTAACAAGACTCGCGGCCACTCATTAAAATTAGAAGAAAAGAGGTTTAACCTTAAACTACGTAGAGGGTTCTTTACTGTAAGAGCGGCAAGGATGTGGAATTCCCTTCCACAGGCGGTGGTCTCAGCGGGGAGCATCAATAGTTTCAAGAAACTATTAGATAATCACCTGAATGACCGCAACATACAGGGATATACAATGTAATACCGACACATAATCACACACATAGGTTGGACTTGATGGACTTGTGTCTTTTTTCAACCTCACCTACTATGTAACTATGTAACTATGTAATTATTTAAAGGTTTTAAATGTGTCACAGAATTCAGACCAGTCTTCTTCCATAAGTGGGATATCTAGGGAGGCCCATTTCTCTTGAGCCCTCCGAAATCTAGGGTTGGTGTCTGTCATGAGGGCAAAGTAATAAGTGGAGATAAGCTTTGTCTGGTCTGGGGTTCTCAGTAGTTTTTCTAGGTCTGGCATCTTGAGAGGGCTATCCAAGGAGCCAAATTTGTACACGTATAGCATGTCTAAGTTGATGATAATAAAGTGAGTAGGGAGGTGGCAGGTCAAAATCTACAGGCATTTGATAAAAGGATTTGAAACCCTGAGGGGTATATACATGGCATAGGTATTTAACTCCCTTAAAAAAACCATCTCAGGGGGTCAGGCAGGGGGGAGTATAACTCCTTAAAATGATTGTAAACCCACTAAAAAAAAAAACTTCAAGACAAAGGCATAATGAGCTAGTATGCATAGGATACTAGCTTATTATAAATTACTTACCTTAGAGCGAAGCCCCCGCAGCGGTCCTCGTACACCACTCCGGCCGGCGACATCGCTCCCATAGGTTACTTCCAGGTACCGTGGGCTCCGGCGATGTGATTGGCCAGAGCCGCGATGACATTACTCCCGCGTGGGAGCCGTCTGTAACGGTATACTAGCTGAAGCAACGGCACGGACGTTCCGTTGCTTCAGTGCGCATGTGCCGATGAAAGATTTGGGAATTTTGCAGGGGGAATTGCCCGTAACATATAGTAGCTTAGGTAAATAAATTATTTTAAGGACATTGGCTCTTCCCATGAGATCCAGGGGTAGATCTTTCCACTGTTTGGTCTGTATTTGTAGTTGTAGCCAGGGCCGGACTGGGAATAAAAACCAGCCCTGGAAATAATTTTTCATACCAGCCCCATAGCATTATTATACCAGCCCAACCGCATAACGTCGTTATTTTTTTGTTCACAAAAGGGAAAACCATGCATTTTAAAGCACATTTGAAGAGTGTATTATATATAGATAAGAGAGACATGGAATTTACAAACAGCAGCATTTTTTTACTGGCAAAAATCATGCCATTTACTGGCACATTTTTTACTGGCACTGCAAAAAAAAAGGTGCCATAAATGGCAGGTTTCAGTGCAAATAGCAATAGTTAAGCTATAAACTGCTATTAGCAATGTGTTAAGTTAAACAAAAGTCAAAAACCATATTTCTCCATTTACATGAAGGTCAGATTAATATAACCCATCACAGAGTTCCCCCCATACATCAGGAGGATTCCCCTTTACAGTGCAAGGGAACTCTGATATAAAGGGAAACATTGCAGATCATGATCTAACTGGGAACTGATATAAAAGGGTCGCACTGGCAGGGGCGGACTGACAACTCATGGGGCCCCCGGGCAGTAGAAGGTCATGGGGCCCCCTGTGTCTCCGCCCACATGCAAGCCACACCTACACAAAGCCCCACTTACATGAATCATGGGTCACACAGTAAGGCACATCACATGGCACACAGCAGAGCACGGGGCACATCATGGGGCACACAGTAGGGCACATCACAGGACACATAATGGGGCACCCAGCAGGGTTTATTATGCTGTACTCATCAGGGCACATTATTGAGCACAGCATGGTGCATCACAGGGGGTACAGGGCACATCAGTGGGCACACAGCGGGGAACATCACAGAGCACATCAGGAGATACACAGCAGAGAGCGGGCTACACATCACAGGGCATGTGGCAAATAGGGCACACAGCAGGGCACACAGCAGGGCACACAGTAGGGCACATCCTTGGGAACAGGACACAGGCGGTACACATCAGGGCACACATCCCAGGGCATGGGGCACACAGTAGAGCACATTACAGGGCACACAGTAGAGCACAACAGGCTGTACACATCACAAGGCACATCACAGGACAAGGGGCACAGAGTAGGGCACATAAGGGGGTACACAGCAGGGCACATCACAGGCCATGGGGCACGCAGTAGGGCAAATAGCAGGGCACAAACCAAAACACAGGGCACACAGTAGAGCACTGGGATCCTCCAGACTTAACACAGTGTCTCTCAGGGTAGCCATCAGGGGCGAAGGCGACACAGTGGGGGTGGAGGACACAGGAAGACACCGTGGGGGGGGGGGTGGCACAGGGGGACACTGTAGATGGGTGGGTGGCACAGGGGGACACTGTAGGTGGGTTGAGGGCACAGGGGGACACCATGGGGGGGGATAGAAGACACAGGGGGACACTGTGGGGGGTGAAGGGCACAGGGGGTCACCGTGGGGGGTGGGTGAAGGGCACAGGGGGACACTGTGGGGAGGTGAAGGGGACAGGGGGACACTGTGGGGAGATGGGGGGCACAGGGGGTCACTGTGGGGAGGTGGAGGGCACAGGGGGTCACTGTGGGGAGGTGGGGGACACTGTGGGGAGGTGGGGGGCACAGGGGGACACTGTGGGGAGGTGGAGGGCTCAGGGGGAAACTGTGGGGGGGCACAGGGGGACACTGTGGGGAGGTGGAGGGCTCAGGGGGACACTGTGGGGAGGTGGAGGGCTCAGGGGGAAACTGTGGGGAGCACAGGGGGACACTGTGGGGAGGTGGAGGGCTCAGGGGGACACTGTGGGGAGGTGGAGGGCTCAGGGGGAAACTGTGGGGAGGTGGGGGGCACAGGGGGACACTGTGGGGAGGTGGAGGGCTCAGGGGGAAACTGTGGGGAGGTGGGAGCACAGGGGGACACTGTGGGGAGGTGGGAGCACAGGGGGACACTGTGGGGAGGTGGGGGGCACAGGGGGACACTGTGGGGAGGTGGGGGGCTCAGGGGGAAACTGTGGGGGGTGGGGGGCACAGGGGGACACTGTGGGGAGGTGGAGGGCTCAGGGGGAAACTGTGGGGAGGTGGGAGCACAGGGGGACACTGTGGGGAGGTGGGAGCACAGGGGGACACTGTGGGGAGGTGGGGGGCACAGGGGGACACTGTGGGGAGGTGGGGGGCTCAGGGGGAAACTGTGGGGGGTGGGGGGCACAGGGGGACACTGTGGGGGGGGTGGAGGGCTCAGGGGGAAACTGTGGGGAGGTGGAGGGCTCAGGGGGACACTGTGGGGAGGTGGAGGGCTCAGGGGGACACTGTGGGGAGGTGGAGGGCTCAGGGGGAAACTGTGGGGAGGTGGAGGGCTCAGGGGGACACTGTGGGGAGGTGGGGGGGCACAGGGGGACACTGTGGGGAGGTGGGGGGCACAGGGGGAAACTGTGGGGAGGTGGAGGGCTCAGGGGGACACTGTGGGGAGGTGGGGGGCACAGGGGGACACTGTGGGGAGGTGGGGGCACAGGGGGACACTGTGGGGAGGTGGAGGGCTCAGGGGGACACTGTGGGGAGGTGGGGGGCACAGGGGGACACTGTGGGGAGGTGGAGGGCTCAGGGGGAAACTGTGGGGAGGTGGGGGGCACAGGGGGACACTGTGGGGAGGTGGAGGGCTCAGGGGGAAACTGTGGGGAGGTGGGGGGCACAGGGGGACACTGTGGGGAGGTGGAGGGCTCAGGGGGAAACTGTGGGGAGCACAGGGGGACACTGTGGGGAGGTGGAGGGCTCAGGGGGACACTGTGGGGAGGTGGAGGGCTCAGGGGGAAACTGTGGGGAGGTGGGGGGCACAGGGGGACACTGTGGGGAGGTGGGGGGGCACAGGGGGACACTGTGGGGAGGTGGAGGGCTCAGGGGGAAACTGTGGGGCACAGGGGGACACTGTGGGGAGGTGGGGGGCACAGGGGGACACTGTGGGGAGGTGGGGGGCACAGGGGGACACTGTGGGGAGGTGGGGGGCACAGGGGGACACTGTGGGGAGGTGGGGGCACAGGGGGACACTGTGGGGAGGTGGGGGGCACAGGGGGACTCTGTGGGGGGGTGGAGGGCTCAGGGGGACACTGTGGGGAGGTGGAGGGCTCAGGGGGACACTGTGGGGAGGTGGGGGGCACAGGGGGACACTGTGGGGAGGTGGAGGGCTCAGGGGGACACTGTGGGGAGGTGGAGGGCTCAGGGGGACACTGTGGGTAGGTGGAGGGCTCAGGGGGACACTGTGGGGAGGTGGAGGGCACAGGGGGACACTGTGGGGAGGTGGGGGCACAGGGGGACACTGTGGGGGGGGGGTGGAGGGCTCAGGGGGACACTGTGGGGAGGTGGGGGGCACAGGGGGACACTGTGAGGAGGTGGGGGGGCACAGGGGGACACTGTGGGGAGGTGGGGGACACTGTGGGGAGGTGGAGGGCTCAGGGGGACACTGTGGGGAGGTGGAGGGCTCAGGGGGACACTGTGGGGGGCTCAGGGGGACACTGTGGGGAGGTGGGGGGCACAGGGAGACACTGTGGGGAGGTGGAGGGCTCAGGGGGAAACTGGGGCACAGGGGGACACTGTGGGGAGGTGGGGGGCACAGGGGGACACTGTGGGGGGGTGGAGGGCTCAGGGGGACACTGTGGGGAGGTGGGGGGGGGCACAGGGGGACACTGTGGGGAGGTGGGGGGCACAGGGGGACACTGTGGGGAGGTGGGGGGCTCAGGGGGACACTGTGGGGAGGTGGAGGGCTCAGGGGGACACTGTGGGGAGGTGGAGGGCTCAGGGGGACACTGTGGGGAGGTGGAGGGCTCAGGGGGACACTGTGGGGAGGTGGAGGGCTCAGGGGGACACTGTGGGGGGCTCAGGGGGACACTGTGGGGAGGTGGGGGGCACAGGGAGACACTGTGGGGAGGTGGAGGGCTCAGGGGGAAACTGTGGGGCACAGGGGGACACTGTGGGGGGGTGGAGGGCTCAGGGGGAAACTGTGGGGAGGTGGAGGGCTCAGGGGGACACTGTGGGGAGGTGGAGGGCTCAGGGGGACACTGTGGGGAGGTGGGGGGGCACAGGGGGACACTGTGGGGAGGTTGGGGGGAACAGGGGGACACTGTGGGGAGGTGGAGGGCTCAGGGGGACACTGTGGGGGGTGGAGGGCTCAGGGGGACACTGTGGGGAGGTGGGGGGCACAGGGGGACACTGTGGGGAGGTGGGGGGCTCAGGGGGACACTGTGGGGAGGTGGAGGGCTCAGGGGGACACTGTGGGGAGGTGGAGGGCTCAGGGGGACACTGTGGGGAGGTGGGGGGCTCAGGGGGACACTGTGGGGAGGTGGGGGGCTCAGGGGGACACTGTGGGGAGGTGGAGGGCTCAGGGGGACACTGTGGGGAGGTGGAGGGCACAGGGGGACACTGTGGGGAGGTGGAGGGCACAGGGGGACACTGTGGGGAGGTGGGGGGCTCAGGGGGACACTGTGGGGAGGTGGAGGGCTCAGGGGGACACTGTGGGGAGGTGGGGGGCTCAGGGGGACACTGTGGGGAGGTGGGGGGCACAGGGGGACACTGTGGGGAGGTGGGGGGCTCAGGGGGACACTGTGGGGAGGTGGAGGGCTCAGGGGGACACTGTGGGGAGGTGGAGGGCTCAGGGGGACACTGTGGGGAGGTGGAGGGCTCAGGGGGACACTGTGGGGAGGTGGAGGGCACAGGGGGACACTGTGGGGAGGTGGGGGCACAGGGGGACACTGTGGGGGGGTGGGGGGCACAGGGGGACACTGTGGGGAGGTGGGGGGCACAGGGAGACACTGTGGGGAGGTGGGGGGCACAGGGGGACACTGTGGGGAGGTGGGGGGCACAGGGAGACACTGTGGGGAGGTGGGGGGCACAGGGGGACACTGTGGGGAGGCACAGGGGGACACTGTGGGGAGGTGGAGGGCTCAGGGGGACACTGTGGGGAGGTGGAGGGCTCAGGGGGACACTGTGGGGAGGTGGGGGGCACAGGGGGACACTGTGGGGAGGTGGAGGGCTCAGGGGGACACTGTGGGGAGGTGGAGGGCTCAGGGGGACACTGTGGGGAGGTGGAGGGCTCAGGGGGACACACTGGGGAGGTGGAGGGCTCAGGGGGACACTGTGGGGAGGTGGAGGGCACAGGGGGACACTGTGGGGAGGTGGGGGCACAGGGGGACACTGTGGGGAGGTGGGGGCTCAGGGGGACACTGTGGGGAGGTGGGGGGCACAGGGGGACACTGTGGGGAGGTGGGGGGCACAGGGGGACACTGTGGGGAGGTGGGGGGGCACAGGGGGACACTGTGGGGAGGTGGGGGGCACAGGGAGACACTGTGGGGAGGTGGGGGGCACAGGGGGACACTGTGGGGAGGTGGGGGGCACAGGGAGACACTGTGGGGAGGTGGGGGGCACAGGGGGACACTGTGGGGAGGCACAGGGGGACACTGTGGGGAGGTGGAGGGCTCAGGGGGACACTGTGGGGAGGTGGGGGGCACAGGGGGACACTGTGGGGAGGCACAGGGGGACACTGTGGGGAGGTGGAGGGCTCAGGGGGACACTGTGGGGAGGTGGGGGGCACAGGGAGACACTGTGGGGAGGTGGAGGGCTCAGGGGGAAACTGTGGGGCACAGGGGGACACTGTGGGTGGGAAGCTGTGCAGCAACTTTTTAATAGCAGCATGTGGTACAAGCTGCTGCACTTTCCTTCTTAGATGCAGAGTAGCGCGGGAAGCGGCTGTATACAGACCTCTCGTGATGCGCTCCTCCTCCTCGCTGGCCCCTCCTCTTTTCTGTCCGTCCGAGGTGATGACAGATACAAGCACCTGGGATGGACGGGAGGGAAGGAGGGGCCGGCGGGGGGGGAGGAGGAGCGCATCACGAGAGGTCTGTATACACTACAGTCTCTTAGCAGTGAGCAGGGACCCGATCTGCCCGTCAATCACAGCTAGCTGACGGGTAGGTCGGGCCCCGAAGTGAACGCTGCCATGGGGCCCCCTACTGGCCACGGGCCCTCGGTCAGCGTCCGAACTGCCCGATGGTCAGTCCGCCCCTGCGCACTGGTGACCAGAGACCCCACTTATATCAGAGTCCACTGCATTCCCCTTTACATCAGAGTTCTCACTTACATCAGGGTCTGCAGTAATGCCCTTTACATCAGAGTTCCCCCTTGCACTGTAAGGTGGAATCCTGCAGACTATGATGTAAAGGGGAACTCTGGGAATGTGCGGAGGACTCTGGTGACCAGAGACCACCTTCCGCAGAAAGAAAACACTAAGGTACGGGGGTTTACTGATATAAGGGGGAAACCTATATATTAGTGCCCCCTTACAATATTGTATTGAACCCCCCCCCCCCTCTCAGGCTGGCCTGGCGGCGCTATCACTGACCTCCTCTCAGGTGCACCATGCAGGGCTCAGTCACTCGGCTCCAGCTTGGTGGCTCTGGTTTTATCCCATAGTTTCCTCTCCACAGTCCATACATGTCTGACTTCTCCCATGACCCCCATCCCTGCGGCACTCCCACTCTTGACTCCTCTCCAGACTGCAGTCGTGATATAAGACAAGAGATGGTCAGAGGCTGCGGATGGTACAGGGGAGGTCAGAGGCTGCGGATGGTACAGGGGAGGTCAGAGGCTGCGGATGGTACAGGGGAGGTCAGAGGCTGCGGATGGTACAGGGGAGGTCAGAGGCTGCGGATGGTACAGGGGAGGTCAGAGGCTGCGGATGGTACAGGGGAGGTCAGAGGCTGCGGATGGTACAGGGGAGGTCAGAGGCTGCGGATGGTACAGGGGAGGTCAGAGGCTGCGGATGGTACATGGGAGGTCAGAGGCTGCGGATGGTACATGGGAGGTCAGAGGCTTGCGGATGGTACATGGGAGGTCAGAGGCTTGCGGATGGTACATGGGAGGTCAGAGGCTGCGGATGGTGCAGGGGAGGTTAGAGACTGCAGAGGGGTCGACAGGGGAGGTCAGAGGCTGCAGAGGGGAGGACAGGAGAGGTCAGAGGCTGCAGAGGGGATGACAGGACAGGTCAGAGGCTGCGGGGGGGGGGAGACGACAGGAGAGATCAGAGGCTGCAGGGGGGACGACAGGAGCTGAGGCTGCAGAGGGGATGACAGGAGGTCAGATGCTGAGGAGGGGACTACAGGAGAGGTCAGAGGCTGCAGGGGGGATGACAGGAGGTCAGAGGCTGCGGGGGGGAGACAGGAGGTCAGAGGCTGAGGAGGGGACGACACGAGGTCAGAGGCTGAGGAGGGGACAACAGGAGGTCAGAGGCTGCGGAGGGGAAGACAGGAGGTCAGAGGCTACAGGGGGTGGACAGGAGGTCAAAGGCTGCAGGGGGTGCGAACAGGAGGTCAGAGGCTGCAGGGGGTGCGAACAGGAGGTCAGAGGCTGCAGAGGGGAAGACAGGAGGTCAGAGGCTGCAGGGGGTGGACAGGAGGTCAGAGGCTGCAGGGGGTGGACAGGAGGTCAGAGGCTGCAGGGGGGGGGACAGGAGGTCAGAGGCTGCAGAGGGGAAGACAGGAGGTCAGAGGATGCAGGGGGTGGACAGGTAGTCAGAGACTGCAGGGGGGGCAGGAGGTCAGAGGCTGCGGAGGGGGACAGGAGGTCAGAGGCTGCGGAGGGGGACAGGAGGTCAGAGGCTGCGGAGGGGGACAGGAGGTCAGAGGCTGCGGAGGGGGACAGGAGGTCAGAGGCTGCAGGGGGGGACAGGAGGTCAGAGGCTGCAGGGGGGGACAGGAGGTCAGAGGCTGCAGGGGGGGGACAGGAGGTCAGAGGCTGCGGGGGGGGACAGGAGGTCAGAGGCTGCAGGGGGGACGTAGGAAGAGGCACATGCACACGCTGTAACCGCGTGTGTACGGGCTTTCCCGAGCATGGCTAGCTTCGGAACAGCGCTGGCGCCTGCGCAGTTGCATGTCGGCCCGGCCCCGCAGCCATATTTCTTTCAGGCGCCGCTGCCCTCACAGCAGCCCCAGGGGCAGCCAGACAGCCGGCCCACCAGGAAATTTCCCGTATCCCGGTAGGCCAGTCCGGCCCTGGTTGTAGCAATAAGGGGAACAAATTATTGGTGATATATAAAGAGAGAGGTAGTTGAATTGTAACACCTAAGTATCTAAAGGAAGTGGCAATCTGTAGTCTAGAGTCCGATTGGATCACCAGTATAACAGTTTGATCAGGAGGTAAAAGCATGGATTTATCCCAGTACACCCGGAATCCAGAAAAGTCACCATATGTGTTGATTTCAGACAAGAGGTTGGTTATAGAGTCTTGGGGATCAGCTAGGTAGACTAGGGCGTCATTTGCATATAGGGAGATACGTTCCTCTATAGTGTTGATGGGGAGGCCTTTAATTAATGGGGAACTACAGATCCGTATAGCAAGGGGTTCCATAGCTTAAGCAAATAGGAGGGGGTGACAGAGGACACCCCTGCCTGGTGCCCCAGGTGATTTGGAAGGTCTCAGTGACATGGGAGTTAATCCGGATTCGGGCCAATGGTGGAGTATAGAGAAGATGTATCCATGCTATGAGTCGCGGACCGAACCCATATACGGTAGTTGCAATACGCAAAATAGATAGGGCCAATCTACACTATTGAAAGCTTTGCAAGTGTCTAGTGACACAATAACACAGGTAGGGGAACACACGGATAGGGGAACAGTCATGGGGGTAGTTTAGGTTGTGAAATAGTCTGCGGATATTCATTCTAGTTAATCGACCTGGTATAAAGCCCCCCTGATCACTCCCAACCAACTTGGCAACCACCTTATTCAGATGATTGGCTAGAACTTTGGCCAAGATCTTAACATCCACATTGATGAGGGATATCAGGTGATAAAAGTCGCATTTAAGAGGATCTTTCCGAAGTTTTAGTATCAAAATAATTAATGCCTCTCTCATAGAGGGACAAATAATGATAAAAAGAAGGAAACCCTGGGATGGTACGGGTGAATGGGAAGGGAATAAGCAATGGGTAAATCAAGGTAAAGGAAAAAGATATTCAACTAGGTGAATAACAGCTTTTCCACAACTGTCCGACCATGACCAGGAGGAATTAGATGAACCCCACTCTATCGAAGAGCTTACCCTTGCAATTTCGCAACTACCGACTCATAAGACACCAGGCTTAGACGGCTTTCCAGCTGAATGGTATACACACTTCCGACACATCTTGGGTCCTCTCCTTCTCAATACATATATTGAGGCCCTGAAAGACGGGGAACTCCTATCCTCTATGAGAGTTTAAATGGAAAATGGTGCACTACCATATATGAGTGTAACAATGAACTTATACCCAGTTCACCACATCCCTATAATACATTGCAACAAATAATGATAAAAAGAAGGAAACCCTGGGATGGTACGGGTGAATGGGAAGGGAATAAGCAATGGGTAAATCAAGGTAAAGGAAAAAGAAACATACTAAATATTGTAATTGGTATGAGGAATGCCCAGAAATAGTAAAAGAAAAAAAATACTTTATTAGAATATACAAAACATGGTTATAAAAGTAATGACCAATGCATACAAAATACCTAAACCACACAAATGTGTATACTGGTAAGGGAAAGCATCCACATGCGTGGTATAAAGGAGCCCAACATGTTTCGGATAGGAATAAAAATTCAGTTCCTTCTTCAGGGGTTTCCTGTAAGGATTTTTTGTATGATTAGTTCAAACAATTAGCTGCATACAGAGCAACAGGCTATGGTCTGACAGTCTGCCAACAGGTACTTCAGGTCAACATCACCATGGTTCATTGCAGATTCAGATATGAGTAACACATGTGTGGATATATATAAAGTGGAGGTCTGAACGCAAAGATGGTATAGAGATTTGCTGATATATATCAGGAGGAGGTCATTGATGCCAATTAGGTACGGCGAGGTAGGTCAAACCACCAGCGTCCATGAGGAACAACCAATGCAAAGAGGGGAATGTACATCCAGATTGTGGGATGTATGGAATCACAACCTCCAGCCTGGCGTCCAAACCTGGATGTGCTGCATATCCATGAATTTTTATTCTTATCCGAAACATGTTGGGCTCCTTTATACCACGCATGTGGATGCTTTCCCTTACCAGTATACACATTTGCGTGGTTTAGGTATTTTGTATGCATTGGTCATTACTTTTATAACCATGTTTTGTATATTCTAATAAAGTATTTTTTTTCTTTTACTATTTCTGGGCATTCCTCATACCAATTACAATATTTAGTATGTTTCTTTTTCCTTTACCTTGATTTACCCATTGCTTATTCCCTTCCCATTCACCCGTACCATCCCAGGGTTTCCTTCTTTTTATCATTATTTGTTGCAATGTATTATAGGGATGTGGTGAACTGGGTATAAGTTCATTGTTACACTCATATATGGTAGTGCACCATTTTCCATTTAAACTCTCATAGAGGGAGGGAGTTCCCCGTCTTTCAGGGCCTCAATATATGTATTGAGAAGGAGAGGACCCAAGATGTGTCGGAAGTGTGTATACCATTCAGCTGGAAAGCCGTCTAAGCCTGGTGTCTTATGAGTCGGTAGTTGCGAAATTGCAAGGGTAAGCTCTTCGATAGAGTGGGGTTCATCTAATTCCTCCTGGTCATGGTCGGACAGTTGTGGAAAAGCTGTTATTCACCTAGTTGAATATCAGAGTAGTGGGCTCTAGTAGTATAAAGGTTGCGATAAAAAGATAGGAAGGCTTCTGTTAAATCGTAAGGGACGTCACTGACCTTATCTTGGGAGGTCAGGATCCTAGGAATAGAGATTGGAGTACGGTCAGGTCTAGTTAGGTAGGCAAGTAGGCGGCCCGCCTTGTTGCCACGTTCAAACGTGTTCTGGGTAATATAAAGCATATGTTTTTTAGTAAGATCCAGCAGGCGGAGCTCATACTCTCTACGGATAAGAAGCCACAAGGTTCACGTAGCTAGATCAGGGTTCTTAGCATAAGCTGCCTCTGTCACTATCATTGCGTTTTCCAGTTCTTCAGTGGACTGCTGGGTGTTCTTGCACAGTGCGCCAATAAGTGACATAAAGTTGCCTCTCAGTACAGCCTTGGAGGCCTCCCAGGCAGTAGAGGACCCAGCAGTGCCCTAGTTTGTGTGCCAATAGTCAATAATACCCTTCTGGCACACACTCATCCTCCAGCCAATGGCAATTTAAATGCCAAATATGAGGGCCCGAGCTAGGTAAGAGGAGGATATCCACAGAGAGAGGGGCATGGTCAGATACCCTCCTAGGTAGATAGGAGACTGCCTGAACAATAGGGAGCACTTCAGCAGAGGTAAATGACGTATCTATGCGAGACATGGTAAGGAAGGAGTCAGAGTGGCAGGAAAAGTGACGCTCATCTGAGTGCTTCCACCGCTATATCTCAGTAAGACCATACACTTTAGTCCAGTCAACAAATGAGGGATAGGGGCTGCCCCCACTCCCCAAGCAGTCCATGGCATGATTAAGTAGAGCATTAAAGCGAGCGGAGTTCCACCCAGAAATGGAACTTCCGCTGACCCGGCTCCCCCCCCCCCCCCCCCCCCCCGCACATTTGGCACCTTTCAGGGGAGGGGGGCAGCAGATTTCTGTCTAATCTATGTATTTGCTCCCACTTCCAGCGAAAGATAACCGCAGTATCCATGGCGATCTACGCCATGTCCGGCCCCTCCTCTGTCCCCCCCCCCCCGCTGTCTTCTTGAAGGCACACAGGTCCCAGAAGACAGCAGGGACCACTCAGAACACGCAGCGCAACTCGCGCATGTGCAGTAGGGAGCCAGGCTGTGAAGCCGCAAGGCTTCACTTCCTGATTCTCTTACTGAAGATGCCGGCTCCTCCACCCGGAGCCGAGGGACGGGTCAGCTTTGGGTGAGGACATCGCAGACACCCCGGACAGTTAAGTGTCCTTAATTTAAAAGTCAGAAGCTGCAGTATTTGTAGCTGCTGACTTTACTTTTTTTTTAAGGCAGAACTCTGCTTTAAAGTCCCCAACCTAACGTAGGGAACCAGGGGATCTTGATAATAATAAAAAGGACAAGTGAGAGAGTAAGTCCGGGAAAAATGGAGAGGGGACATACACGTTTACTAGTGTAAAAACTGTGGAGGCAATGCGAATATTAACTATAACGTATCTCCCGTCCGTGTCCATCTTAACCATCAGATCCTCAGCCGGGAGGGATTTTGCCAGTAAAACAGAACCCCCCCCCCCCGGGAGTAGTTAGTGTGGGTCGCATGGTACTGGGTGGCCAGCCAGGGACACTTAAGGGTCAGCAATTTTGCAGTGGTGAGATGATTTTTTAAGAAAGGAGAATACCAAAGACCGCTTTTGAGGGGAGTTCATACCCCTAACATTCCAAGAGATTAGTTTTAACGTTTTAGACATAAAAAACTATATATAGTTACATATATTATATAACAAACACAAGAAGGGTCTTGAATAAATGCAATACCTCCCCCACCTGGTATGGGGGAGGTAGTAGGTCCAGAAAGGCTCCCGTGAGAGGTGTAAACTTCCATACTGTAGGATACGGGATTCACCTGTAATATAAGGCACAGATAGCAACAGTAATATAAAGCAGAACAGGAGTGAAGATGGGTAACAGAACAGGCCAGGGTGTCCACCTAGTGACTTTGTCTTAAAATTTGAGGATCTTTGCATTCAGGGATCATGGAGGGGCCCCTGAGGGAGGAGGACATGGAGGGGTGCGATGTGCACGTTCAATAACAAAGGCATGGAGACATCACGCAGCCGGGAGTGAAGGAACCGTTTGGGGCGGGATCCCTCGGAGTCCTCTGGGATTACATCTCAGGATCCTGGTGCAGTGTACTTACCTTTTCCCCAGGATCCTGCGATGTCCCCCCCGCTGTGTCTGCGGGCTCTGTCCTCCGCCCCGATGTCCTGTGTGCCAGGCTCCGTTCCCTGCGAGCGTCGCGACACTCGGGGGGCGGAGCCTGGCGGCAAATTCAAAAAAGTGAAAATTCATAACACATACAGTACACTGTAATCTTACAGATTACATTACTGTATAAAATTATTTCACATGCCTTTTGTCCCCAGTGCTTTGTCCAGTGCCCTGCATGCAGTTTTATATTATATATACTGTTCTTTCTGCCTGGAAACTTGATTGTCCATAGCAACCAAAAAGTGTCCCTTTGCAATCTATACACTGGGGGGAGAACCTCTGGGGGAATCTAGGATGGAAAAGGACCTGGGGGTCCTAGTAGATGATAGGCTCAGCAATGGCATGCAATGCCAAGCTGCTGCTAATAGGGCAAACAGAATATTGGCATGTATTAAAAGGGGGATCAACTCCAGAGATAAAACGATAATTCTCCCGCTCTACAAGATTCTGGTCCGGCCGCACCTGGAGTATGCTGTCCAGTTCTGGGCACCAGTCCTCAGGAGGGATGTACTGGAAATGGAGCGAGTACAAAGAAGGGCAACAAAGCTAATAAAGGGTCTGGAGGATCTTAGTTATGAGGAAAGGTTGCGAGCGTTGAACTTATTCTCTCTGGAGAAGAGACGCTTGAGAGGGGATAGGATTTCAATTTACAAATACTGTACTGGTGATCCCACAATAGGGATAAAACTTTTTCGCAGAAGAGAGTTTAATAAGACTCGGGGCCACTCATTACAATTAGAAGAAAAGAGGTTTAACCTTAAACTACGTAGAGGGTTCTTTACTGTATGAGCGGTAAGGATGTGGAATTCCCTGCCACAGGCGGTGGTCTCAGCGGGGAGCATCGATAGTTTCAAGAAACGATTGGATAATCACCTGAATGACCGCAACATACAGGGATATATAATGTAATACTGACACATAATAACACACATAGGTTGGACTTGATGGACGTGTGTCTTTTTTCAACCTCACCTACTATGTAACTATGTAACGTCAAAAGTGGTTTTAGACCAGCTAGAAAAACAGCGATAGTAAATTAGAACACTTGCAGAATTGAGCGATAGTGAATCGTGGGGAATTTTATTTTATTATTATTTTTTATAATCATTTATATTTATTTATTATATTATAATTTATGATTTTGTGTTTCAAACTTCATCATACCCGGGACATCTATTAGACTCTTGGTGGACAGATTTAAGTGTGTTATTGTTAAGAATTACAGGCCTACAATATAAAACGCCAAATTTCTACGCAAAATAATTTTACCGCTTTGAGACGCAAAAATCTGAAATAATCATACCGCCAGTGAGGTTAAAAAAAAGGGAACAGGGGAACAACAATATAAAAAAAAAAAACACACAGCAAATTTAAAATAAATAATTGAATGTGGTACTTGGTGCACTATAAACTGTGTACAATTGGGGGCTGCAGCTGACACAAACTGAAAAACTAAAAAATATATATACAGTATATATGAATGAAAAAAAAAAAGGGAACACCAGTGTCGCAGTAGGACAAACTGGGGCTGACAATTTAAAAAAGGGGGGCAGAGGAACAAAACAAAAAAGAGGACGAAGCGACAAAAAAGTACGTATACAGCATTACACTAACACTACACTATACTCACACTACACTGATGTTACACTATGCTCACAATATAGTAACACTACACTGACACTCTACACTCAGTAAACAATAACACTAACTAGCTATCACTGAGCCTTGCTCTATCTATCTCCAACAACACACTACAAAAGGTTCCTGTTTGAAGGAACCATTTATAGCATGGGGTAGGACTATGAGCACTGAGCCATGCTTGGGCAAAGTTATCAAGTTTTTGTCCAATTGGGGTTCTGACGGTGCTCTGTACCCCAATTGGGTAAAGCCTTGCTCCTGACCGCTGGTCAGTTGCATTGCTTCAGCCAATCAGGACCCTAGAATGCATTGTGCAGCGTGCAGTGCATTGTGGGGCAGTCAGCGGGCGAACACTCGAATGGGTGCTAATCGGGGCCAATGCTCGGCCCGAACAGCTTGCCCATCTCTACTGAGGACAGATTCCCCAGTTTCTTTCTCGGCAGCCTCAGCTGCACTAGACAGTGAATTAATGGGAAGTGCTCTGTGCTGAGCTGCTTCTTGTTCAGTCACAAACTGAAGGGCAGTAATGACTATGCTTCAGTTATGAACACAGGAGCGATTGGTACCGATCGCTCACTGTGTCCATTCAAAAAAGGAAGGGCCTGCTCTCCATCCTAAAACAATCTCCCGCAGCAGCCATTTGGAGAGGAGGTAAGCGCTGCGGGTGGGGTGAGGGGCAGTGGAAGTGGAACCTTTATGGGAGGGATGGCGAAGGGGGCATTTTCCCCACCGCCCTTTCTGTCCAGGTGTGACAGGGAGGTTGCATGGGCACCCTGGAGCATGGGGAGCCACAGACAGGTCTGAATAATGTGTCCGGGTTTCAGGCAGTCTGAAACCTGGACACATTATTCAAGACCTGGACTGTCTGGGTGAATCCTGGACAGGTGACAACTCTAGTGCCCCCGGATTTGATTTTGAAAATCTTCTCACCTTAGTATATGAGGACCTACCGAAACTATCCAATAGATTTGTATCCAACCAAACAGTCTCCTTCACGGTTGTTGGTAGATCTAAATTAGATCATACAATCAGATTGTAATGTGTGTGGTGAGCTTAAAGCTGAACTCCAGCTTTTGTTACACTTGACATAGTTAGTTTGGGCCAAGCTGGCCCAAACTAACTATGTCCCTCACTAACATCTGAGGCCGCTGGATGTGCAGTATAAACTGTATGTAACTGAGGCTACATACAGCATACAACACCAGGTGCAAGCCAAGACCTTCATGTCTCATACCCGGAACACAATCCCAAATAGCATGTAACTGTGTTGCAGGTTTGAAAATGACTTGCTAAACTATTACTAGACTTGCCAGACTTTACAAGTTTGTTGCACAATTGCAGCAAGTCCTCATTGCATTACTGCAGATTAACTTTCTTTGCAAACATTCTGCAAGTCTGCTGCAAGTTCTGGTTAAGTTATGTTGTGCAAAAGTCATCCCACCACAGGGGGTCACTGTGGCTGAATTTTCATGCTGTAGATTTGCAGAGCTCTTGATGTAGATCCACCACTGCTACTTTGCTCTTGCTAGAGACTTGCCACGCAAATTTGCTACAAATTGGAAAAGTGTCAACTAGAGATTGTGCTTCAAGTGCTCTGCAAGTGTACAACTTGCCAGTGAAAATGTGCAGCAAGTTAACAGACTTACAATTCAACACTGCCACAAATTTGTGGCAAGTTATCTTCGCTATCTGGGATAGAGTCTATCTGAGCGGCGCTCAGCCATTCATAGAAAGCGTTGTATTCTAGCAATGAATACAAAGCTTCCTTTGATTGGCTGAGTCAGAGAGGCTACAACCTCTGACTCAGCCAATCAGAGGAAGCTTTGTATTCATTGCAAGAATACATTGCTTTCTATGAATGGCTGAGCGCCTCTGTGATAGATTCTACTGTGTTCTGGGTACTGGAAGTCTCGGATCAAACCCGGAACACAGTGCTGTATATAGCCTCAGCCAGATACAGTTTATACCGTACATCCACATACCTTCCAACTTTTTGAGATGGGAATGAGGGACACTCATTAACAAATGTATGTAGCCATTGGACACACCCCCCGCCACACAACCTTAACCACTTGCCAACCAGCCGCCGTCATTATACTGCGGCAGGTCTGCACGATCCCGCGAACCATTGTAGCTATACGTCGTCCCTTTAAACGGGATAGCAGGCGCGCACGCGCCTGCTGCACAGTGGGGGTGCCGATGCTCGTGGCCGACGGTCACAATGATGGTCAGCCACGAGCGATGGCGGGCACGAGAGGCAGAACAGGGACGTGTGTTTGTAAACACACACATCCCAGTTCTGTGAGGAGAGGAGAGAGAGATTGTGAGTTCCTACGAGCTGGGAACCACAATCTCTCATCTCCTATAGTCAGTCCCATCCCCCCCACAGTTAGAACTCACACTAGGGAACACAGTTAACCCCTTGATCGACCCCTAGTGTTAACCCCTTCCCTGCCAGTGACATTTATACAGTAATCCGTGCATTTTTATAGCACTGATCGCTGTATAATTGTCATTCGACCCAAAAATGTGTCAAAAGTGTCCGCCATAATGTCGCAGTCTCGATAAAAATCGCAGATCGCCGCCATTACTAGTAAAAAAAAATAATAATAATAATAAAAATGCCATAAATCTATCCCCTATTTTGTAGACGCTATAACTTTTGCGCAAACCAATCAATATACGCTTTTTGCGATTTTTATTACCAAAAATATGTAGAAGAATACATATCGGCCTAAACTGAGGAAAAAATTAAAAATTAGAAAAAAAATTGGGGCTATTTATTACAGCAAAAAGTACAAAATATTGTGTTTTTTTTCAAAATTGTCGCTCTTTTTTTTGTTTATAGTGCAAAAAAATAAAAACCTCAGAGATAATCAAATGCCACCAAAAAAAAATAAAAGGACGTCAATTTTGTTTGGGCACAACGTCGATTGACTGTACGATTGTCAGTTAAAGCGACGCAGTGTACTATTGCAAAAAATGGCCTGGTCATTGAGCAGCCAAATCTTCCGGGCTGAAGTGGTTAAAGGAGAATTATACAAAAAGAGATTAGTTAAACCCACAAGTGCTTTTTTTTTTTTTTTTTTGAATACTATTCCTTTATATTGGCTTTTGAAATTTACAAATGCAGCAATTTAGAAATTGGATGAAAGGTTTAGCACTGGGAAACATTTTTTGATAGATAAAAAGTGCATTTTACATACAACTATATGGATCAGATAAAAATGAGGGACAAATGAGGAGGAAAGAGGGACAGAGGGACATTGCTCCAAATCAGGGACAGTCCCTGAAAATCAGGGACTGTTGGGAGCTATGCATCCAGCAGCCTCACGTTAGTGAGGGACATTTCGTGTAGGCCAACTTGGTCCAAACAAACTATGTATAGTGTAACAAGGGCTTTAAATCTCTTGCGGACTCCCTTTACATTTCACCCAACACTTTCTCATGTCTTCCAGAATATCACGTTGCTCCTCCATGCAGACCTCCAACATGATGCAGGCGATGCACACTGCCGTCCTATGAATGGTTGGTGCAGGGGCACATAATCCAGCACAGCTGTGGTGCCGGGCGTTCCAGTCACCATATTTATATCATAGTGACAGTTGGGTCTGGCATGTCACAGAAAAGTGTCAGGCCTCAGAGGGAGGGAGAGGAGCTCTGAAATATTATCCACAGCATCTCCAACAGGGCAGGGAGAGGTGGTGGAAGGAACTGGAGTGACACGGTCACAAAACAGGGGAAGTTTCGGAAAGTTCGTTTGGACAAAGCCTCTTGTATTAGAATAAGATAGGAGCAGGTTCTGCACGTGGGTTCAGATCCACCCCAGACCTTCACAGATCAAGTCGACACAACTCAGCTCCTGAACAATGATTCCTGATCAATATTTAATTGAATGTCCAATGGATAGTGACAAAGATGAGAAGTACCTGCAAAGTCAAGCCAACACCACCATCTACAGTGATGCCCCCCAAAGACTAGATGAGCGGGATCCACGGGGGCTCAACAAGCACCTCAAGGTACCTATATAGACATATATGTATGTATGTATGTATATACCGGAATCCTTTAGGCTGCACTCACATCTGAGCGTCGCATGAATGCATGTACTCTTGCACTTTTTTTAATGCATTTTTGCAATGGGCTGCCTAAGGAACGCACGTTTTCTTGCGCATTTTTACAATGGGCTACTAATGGACTGCCATTTCTAATGGGCACGAATACACAACAGAAGCTAATGTGCCTTTTTGGGTGTTGAGCCTTATGAGTTTTTTAACCATTTTTAACCGTGTTTTGGCACATTTACAAGTGCTGATGCACATGAAATTGTGCGACTGCCGGCTGCATTCAGGGTGCAATAAAGGCGATGTGCGTTTTTTATGTGTTCCGTGAATGTGGCCGAAAACACGCACTTTTGCGTCTGTTCACGGAGTGCTTAGATGTGAATGGAGCCTTAATGCAGAATATACTGACACCTACTGGATTATTTATTAAAGCGATGCAAAGTTACAGGGGGTTACAGTTACAGTTTGAGGTCGGAAAAAGACACAAGTCCATCAAGTCCAACCTATGTGTGTGATTATATGTCAGTATTACATTGTATATCCCGGTATGCTGCGGTCGTTCAGGTGCTTATCTAATAGTTTCTTTTAACTATCGATGCCCCCCCCCCCCGCTGAAACCACCGCCTGTGGAAGAGCATTCCACATCCTTGCCGCTCTTACAGTAAAGAACCCTCTACGCCAGGTATATGCAATTAGCGGACCTCCAGCTGTTGCAGAACTACAAGTCCCATGAGGCATAGCAAGACTCAAGCATGACACCCAGAGGCAGAGCATGATGGGACTTGTAGTTTTGCAACAGCTGGAGGTCCGCTAATTGCATATCCCTGCTCTACGTAGTTTAAGGTTAAAGTGAATTAAAGATGTGCAGAACCTCATTGCAGCCAGTCTGATTTCAGCTTATGGAAAGCAAATCATTAAGGGCTGCTAGAGGACAGTAAAATCAGGAAGTTGAGCTTCGTTTTTTCCGCTCCCAACTGGCCAGCTAAATTCACATTGCAGCCAGACGGGGCTCTACACATACCGTGGCCTCGGCATTTTAAACTCAGCTTGCAGAATTTGACAGGCAGCACCTTCCAACAAATGCACTCATTAACCACTTCAGCCCCGGAAGATTTTCCCCCTTAATGACCAGGCCATTTTTTGCGATACGACACTGCGTCGCTTCAACTGACAATTGCGTGGTCGTGCAACGTTGTACCCAAACAAAATGTATGTCTTTTTTTTCCCCCACAAATAGAGCTTTCTTTTGGTGGTATTTGATCACCTCTGTGGTTTTTATTTTTTGCACTATAAACAAAAAAAGAGGAACAGGTTTGAAATAAACACATTTTGTACTTTTTGATATATTTTCCAAATATTTTTGGTAAAAAATATCGCAATAGGCATATATTGATTGGTTTGCGCAAAAGTTATAGTGTCTACAAAATAGGGGATAGATTTATGGCATTTTTTAAAAAATTTTTACTAGTAATGGCGGCGATCTGCGATTTTTATCGGGACTGAGACATTGCGGCAGACAAATCGAACACTTTTGACACTTTTTTGGGACCATTGACATTTATACAGTGATCAATGCTATAAATAGCCACTGATTACTATATAAATGTCACTGGCAGTAAAGGGGTTAACACTAGGGGGCGATCAAGGGGTTAAATGTGTTCCCTATGTGTGTTCTAACTGTGGGGGGGATGTGGCTGACTAGAGGAGGAGAGAGATCATTGTTCCTACTTGGTAGGAACACACAATCTCTCTCCTCTCCCCTGACAGAATCGGGATTTGTGTGCTTGGTTCTCACACTATCACGAGCGATTGCGGGTGCCCGGCGGTCATTGCGCCCGCCGGGCATGGGCATCTGCTCCAGATACATGCTGTGGGCGCTCGCGCACGCGCCTGCTGCAGCGTCTTAAAGAGCCAACGTACAATTACGACAGCTCGCGCAGGGGAGCATAACTGCGGGGGCTGGTCGGGAGGGGGTTAAGCTCAATGGGAGCACACCACAACTGTGAACCAAACACTTGGCTCATGGTTGTTGTGTGGTAGTTTAATATAAAATCCCACTTAATATTAAGAAGAAAAAAAAAAAAAAAAACAGACATTCTGGAGGTGGTAGGATTCTCCCGAATGCCTGGCAGCCGCTGCTCTACCGCCCTTTGAAAAGCAATCCACTGCATATCACTTTTCAGAGGGTGGTAGACACTGCCACCCATGTGAAATAGCATTAAGGCCTCATTCATATGGCATATCTATCCATACTATACATGCTAATGGCCGTCTTTGGTCGCACGGGATGCACAAGTGTTACGTGCATCCGCGTGCAGGCAGGCCCATTTATGTCTATTCGGATGCATCAGATGCATGGACACAGCCACTGGTCCCAAATTTCACAGCTGTGAGGCTGCGTGTGCATGACCCCGGGTGTAGAGATAGATGTGCCTGTGTGAATGAGGCCTGATAGTTTGATTTCTTTTTAGTCGTTTTGGGTGATCACACTTTCCCATTACCATTGCTCTGTGCACATGGGTGCCGGGGGCCATACAGTGTAAAATTTGGGCATATTTATCTTCCTGGGAGTGTCCAAGGTTGTACATCGTATGCAAGCCTGTGTTTACACAAGTACCACCATTTACTTGCGTACAGCCAAGTAGAGCCATTTATTTATATGGGAAGCTGTACATAGGACCTATGGCTCACGGGCGGGATAATATGCCCAAATTTTACATTACATGGCCCCAATTGTCTGTGTGAATGAGGCCCTAATAAGATTTCCCGAATTATATTTGCACTTGTCAAATTTATAATATTAAATTCTTGTGAGCAGCTGCATATAAAAACTAAAGCTGCTAGCACCCAACAAACTCCCTTTAGATATGTGTAGTATAATTATTCTAATGCACTTAGTGCAGCACTTTCTAAAACAATATCTTGTGCATCAAAAATAAAAACAATGTGCATACAAATCATATAATATCTACGAAAATGTATCCAAAAACGTATGTGATAATATTAAATATACATGTGAATAATGTGCTTATCTCTTCAAGACACCCTAAGAAATATTCCAAATATGTTCACTTATCCAGGAATACCTTGTACAAGTGCAAAAAAAACACCATAAAATCTTTTTTTGCAAAAACCAAATGTGTTCACAAAATTACTAATAATACAGTTGCATAAGTATCTCTGTACTGAGGAAGTCACGAGGTGTGACGAAACGTGTAGGGGCGGGACTGAAAGGCTGACGTTGACATTAAGCTTACACAGATCACACTGATGAGCGAAAAGCTGTCGGGACATAAATATCTCTGTACTTGTCTTTTTAAACCCTTCACAGTATTCCTAATGAGTCCAATCGTTATCACTACTGATAGTCCTTTTCTCTCCTTTTACAATCTTACATCGCTTTTACAATCTTATCGCTGTATTATTAGTAATTTTGTGAACACATTTGGTTTTAGCAAAAAAGATGTTATGGTGTCTTATGCACTTGTACAAGATATTACTGAATGAGTGAACATATTTGGAATATTGCATAGGGTGTCTTGAAGAGATCAGCACATTATTCACATATATATTTAACATTGTCACATAGGTTTTTGGATACATTTTTGTAGATATTATATGATTTGTATGCACATTGTTTTTATTTTATTTTGTTTTTGATGCGCAAGATATTGTTTTAGAAAGCGCTGCACTAAGTGTGTAAAAATTATCAGATCCCTATCGTTTTGTTTTTTTTGACAAAATTTTGGATATAATGAAGGGTTAGGCCCTCTGTTAGGTCCTTGCTGTCTGTGGCCCTGCTCCTCGTTATTAGTAATGGTGGGAATTTTCATATGCATTCTCGTGTGAATGTTCATTTGAAAATCTACTGGTGTATGGCCAGCTTAAAGTGATTGTAAAGCTTTGTTTTTTTTGTTATTTTAAATAACAAACATGTCATACTTACCTGCTCTGTGCAAGGGTTTTGCACAGAGTGGCCCCGATCCTTCTTTTCTGGGGTCCCTCCTCGGTGCTCCTGGCTCCTCCTCTTCTTGAGTGCCCCAACCAAGAGCCGATTTCCATGGGGGCACTCGGGCGGGTGCGCTCGCGAGTGCCGCTGCTGCATCCATTGACACAGATAGCGGGACTCAACTCTGCCCCCCCGGCTCCCGCGTCACTGGTTTTGATTGACAGGAGCTGGAGTCAATGGCTCCTGCTGCTATCAATCTATCCAATGAGGATTCGAGACAGCGGCTGGAGTTGCTGTGCTTGTCCCCGTCGCTAGAACGATTGGGCTCAGGTAAAAAAAAGGGGGGCTCTGGGGGGGTGCTGTAGCACAGAAAGTTTTTAATGCATTCTATGCATTAAGGTGAAGAACCGTGAAGGTTTACAACCCCTTTAAGTGCCCCTTCACATTGCCCTGCTGCAGATTCCCTGCAGTGCGGGTACAGCGCAGTGTACCATCCTACCATCCAGGACCCTTCAACTAATGTCATCAGAGCATGACCAAGCATCATGCAACATGGCTGTTGTCAGGCACAGATGATAACTGTCAGGATCTGCCTCAACATCGTCCTTTGAATATACTTCCAAGATCTCCCATCACCACTTTGCTTGGATGCTCAAAGGGGAATTCCACTTTTGTTTTAAAAAAAATAAATGATATATATATATATATATATATATATATATATATATATATATAAATAACATAAAAAATTGCCACACAAGCCATTTTGTAATTTAATTCTATTAAAAATTACATTTCCATTTCAATCTGTAATTTTCTAAAATGGTCAAAAAATTCAATGCAATATGTCAACCTGGGGGCCTTCTGTACATCGTATCTTGTCTAGCCTGTATAAGAAAGATGTGTGTACTTACCCATTTGTAATCAGCTTCAGTCCTGTCACGTGATCCTGCAGCTCTGTGTAAGAGAGTGCTCAACGGCTCTGAATTCCAGGAGCCATTCCGCCAGCCATAGGCTCCCATGCCAGGATTAGCGTTCATAGGATTCCTGTTGCCGAACGCCTTGAAAAACCTTAAAAAGACCTGTGAGTAAATGGCAACACATTGCCTGAGTAAACTGAGAGCACAGGGGTCCTTTCACACGGACATAAGTCCGTTTACATGCTCTAGTCCACAGGAATGCACAGACTTTCCGATCAGGTCCACCTAAAGACTGAAAGGCGGACCTGATCAGATCGCCTGCGTGAAAGGGCCCTAAGAGAAGCAACCTCCGCCATTTCCTATTGCTCTGTAAGAACTGTAGAACTGAGCTCAGAACCTGTTGGACTCAAACTGTTCATGCTACCCTGCTAGACCTAAAAGACTGCACATCTTGGATTATCAGATAAAGTATTGATCTATTAGAGATTGTCCAAGTGGTTTTTTTGTGGCTTACCCCTTCTCTGCTGATAGTCCCCACCCAGGTGCGAAAAGTCACTTTCTGCAAAGCTCTAGGTCCAGTTGCTATTAGAAATTTTAGGTTGCATCAGATAGCGTGTTCCCCCGTTGTCCACTGTGGTTCTTCATGCTGAACCCCTACGTCACTCTACATCTTTTACCCTGTAGCTGTCACCCGACCTAGCTAGCAGTTCAGGTCTAGTTGTAAGCACACTTCCACCAACCAAAATGCATAGACTGTACAGGGACAGAAATTATGAGAGCCTGCTTAGATTTTTATAAGGGGGTGTAAGTCTAAAACCTTTTACTATACATGAGCATGTGCTACTGGCAGAAACATGATGTGTGGGTGGCGGTGTGCCACCCCTGCCATTCCTACTGTCCTGAGCCATGGCCTGTGTTGATTATACAGAAATCCAGCCCTATACGCACAGCTGCTATGGCTTGCAACTGCATAGACATGGAATGCAATACAGAAATATCCATGGCATAGTTACATTGCACTGGGGTCATCGCTTGTCTGATCTCTTGTTTTGCTTTACCAGAGGGGGGGGGAGATGAGAAAATGCCTGGGTCGAAAAGACATATGTAGATTTGCACCCTGGTTACTATTGGATCTGGAAATGTTTATTTGACAATAAGCACTCCAGAACTCAAGACATCCCTCTGGCTGACCATTGGAAGGGGAAGAATCAAATTGTTAGGTTGGCTTCATCATTTTGTTCTTCCTTCTCTCAAATCCTGACACAATACACTCAGCTGATCCCTGCATATATGTTTATGGAAAGATCTTTAGGCAGTGACTTGGTGCCCCCATATAACTGCTTTCTGATCTCTCTAGGCGCCTCAAGCATTAACTTTTTTGTAGCTTAGAGTAACTACTTCTACATACTAATAATAATAGTGATAATAATATTAATTAGCGGAGCCCCCCATTTAGCGAATCTGTACAAGCCACAGTAAAAATTAATTCTGTTTGAGATGTCACCACTGATGGCCTATTAAGATATATGCAGTTGTAGACATCTATAATATTCAAATATACCCAAGACAGATTATGGCACTTTGAATGGTTTGGAAGGCGTACTTACTCTTGCTCTCCATCTATAATACTTTTGCATTACACCTCAGAATTTCTTATTAACATCATATAATTTGCATGTTGTGTGGGGTGGATATCTGGGGGCCCACTTTTTTTAAAAGGGGCTTCCAGATTCTGATGAGTTCCTTCCACAGACCCTCACATCCTCTGAGCCAGGGATGAGGGGCAAGGTACTCTCCCCGTGTTAAGGGCATGTGGCTTGGTATGGTTCAGGAGGGAGGGCGTGCGCTCGTTGGCCCCAACTCTTTCTGGCCAGCCTGGTTGCATGTTAAGATAATCTGGAATGAATTTTGGGCATGCTTTTATTTTTTTTCGTGCGAGGTCCCCTCTAAAATAAATTTTAGAGCCTCATTAAGGAAAGGGATCTGGTTTGGATTTTGGACAGGACACCATGCCTTTTTTTGTTTTTGTTGTGGGGGGCTCCCCTTACATCTAGAATAAGGGTCTGGTATGGATCCATGATAATTGCTTAAGGGTCCCCAGCTCAGGCTGTCAAGGTCTGGTAAATTGGATACCACTGGCTAGCAGTGGCGACTGGTGAAGTTTTAGGATGCGGGGGCGCCAGACCCCGCCCTTACTTTTTGACCCCTCCCACTTGGTGAAAATGAGCGTGGCTTCAGCGAAATAGTGGGCGTGTCTCTAAGGTGGTGTGGTTCGCATCTCAGATGAACAAGGGATGGAGGGAGAGAGGGATGGAGGGACAGCAGGCCCAGATCTTACACAACAATAGAAATATGTGTATTCTAGAAAGTTTAACAATCAGCAGATAAAGATATTCCAAACACCTAGTGTTAGCACTTCAATCATCCCGGCATCATGGTTGTTATGGTGTCAGGATGATTGAAGTGCATTATTTCTATTACATTGTAATATAAAATTAAATCATTCAACTCACCATAATGCAGAATCAGTGGGAGCCCTGAGCGTGTCACTAGCCACGTCGCCTGCCACCAAGTGTCCCCAGCGGAGTTCATTCTTACATGCAGCCTGTGTCCCATAAAATGCAGCCTGTGTCCCACAAAATGCAGCCTGTGTCCACCAAATACAGCCTGTGTCCCACCACATGCAGCCTGTGTCCCACCAAATGCAGCCTGTGTCCCACCAAATGCAGCCTGTGTCCCACCAAATGCAGCCTGTGTCCCACCAAATGCAGCCTGTGTCCCACCAAATGCAGCCTGTGTCTCACCAAATGCAGCCAGCCTGTGCCTACCAAATGCAGCCCGTGTCCCACCAAATGCAGCCAGCCTGTGTCCACCAAATGCAGCCTGTGTCCCACCAAATGCAGCCTGTGTCCACCAACTGCAGCCTGTGTCCACCAAATACAGCCAGCCTGTGTCCACCAAATGCAGCCAGCCTGTGTCCCACCAAATGCAGCCAGCCTATGTCCCACCAAATGCAGCCTGTGTCCCACCAAATGTGCCCATGTGCCCCCTATGGACGGGCCGCCACTGCTGGCTAGTGACGGTGCAGGCTGAGGAAAGGTCTGTCCATACCCAAAGACATAGTCTGGTCACCGCACACCTCACCCAGCCCAAGTGGTTAGCAGGTAACAGTAGCCTGAGCTCCATTCATCCAGACCACAACTCCAACATGTTTTGCCCCACCCTTGGAGCTTAATTGAGGGCAGGGCGAAACATATTGTAGTTGTGGTCTGGATGAAGCAAGCTGAGGCTACTTTTACCTGCTAACCACTCAGGCCAGGTGTGGTGCGTGACAGCCGGTGTAACGCTTCCTATTTTTTAGTCTGGTATGGATGGTGAGAAAAAAATAAGATAATCTTAATAATCTGAATAATCTTAAACCTTATTACAGGTAGCAGCACATTGGCAAAAAAGGTTCTATTGGCAGGATCAGCGAGATTCCTCATTTGCTTCAGCTGCATGTATAAAAACAGGCAGGGACGCTCGTGACATCATTAGCCCAATACAGTATGTCCATATCTCCATATTGCGTTAATGACATTGACCCAATATGGCCATATTAGGTTAATGGTGTCACAAGCATCCCCGCACCTTTGTGTATGTGCAGCTGCTGGGTAGGGGAATCCCCATTCCACAGCTGATTGGCCTAGAACTGATAGATTTCCTACTCATTCAGTTGAACATTGGTCCAGAATGAACCCTAGCAAACTCAAGCTCATCCATACTGGAGACATGTAAGTAGCCAGACTACTTTCTCCATATATACTTTTTTGGGTAGACTGACCCTTAAAATGCAGCACAATGTCAGATTTGAATTTACCAAAGTGTTACAAAGGTCCATTGACTTTTTGTGTTCCAGCATGAGCGTACTGCAAGTAGAGTCTCCCCTATCTAATTATTTCAAATTGACTGTCATTGTATTTCTTGTTGCAGGTAGATTTTTCAGATGTCCTAGCTGAACCGAACTCATTCCACAGTTTTGACAAAGTCTGGACCTGGAGTGATATCTTGTTTGAATCCTCTAAGCTCTGGTGCTATCGAATCATCTCCTTGCTGTGTGCCGTTCCTGTGTCCCTGATCTCAGGCATCCTCTTTGCTACCCTAGGGTGCATCCACATATGGTAAACAGTTGTTTGATTGTAAGATGCTGATATTGCTTGAAATTCAGGTGCTTACACAGCGCTGAGGCTTCATCCAAGCCATTGCAGTCCATGACAAATAAACATGTCGTCTCTTTCAAAAGCAGAGTCCATGTTTATGTAGTATTTAGTCAGTCAAACCTTTTTCTAATGTCTATAGCCAGCTTTATGCTGCGTACACACGAGCGGTATTTCCGTCAGAAAAATCTTGTATGGTTTTCCTGACGGAATTCCACTCAAGCCTGGCTTGCATACACACGGTCACACAAAAGTTTGCTGAACTTTTGACCGTCAAGAACACTGTGATGTACAACACTACGACAAGCCGAGAAAATGAAGTTCAGTGCTTCAGAGCATGCGTCCAATTGTTTCCGAGCATGTGTAGGAATTTTGTGCTTCGGAATTGGTACAGACGATCGGAATTTCAAATCGGAACTTTTTCCGTCCGAAAAAGTGAGAACATGCTCTCAATCTTTTGCTGGCTGGAATTCCGCCAGCAAAAGTCCGATGGAGCATACACACGGTCGTATTTTCGGACCAAAAGCTCTCATCGGACTTTTGCTGGCGGAATTTGCGCTCGTGTGTACGGGGTATTAGTGATTTGTTCTTAAAGTGATTCTATACGCATTCAACAAATGAGTAAAGTGGTTGGACTCAGAGAATATGCCAATATCTACAGACACCATATTGTTATATCCTTGCATTGTTAGATGCCTTTATATTGGTATCTATTTTCTTATTTGCAGGTGTGCTATGCCATGCATTCAGCTCTGCAATATCTGTATGCCCCCCATCCGGACGCTGTGGGCAAGTCTGTTGGACATCTTCATAGCTCCTCTCTGTTCCAGTCTGGGGCGATGCTTGAGTTTCATATATGTGAATGTGACCAAGCAGCGGGCGTAACAGACCAAGGTGTAAATTTCTTCACAAGAGGGAAACAAATGGAAGATAAAATATAGTAACCCTGCAAAGCATTCTGGGATGTAAATCTGAAAACAGAACGCACTAATTGCATTGCAACAATAGAATGAAATAAAAAGCTATTTTTTAATTTTTTCTCTGTGGTTTCTTTTATAGATCGTGAATATACAAGAGCCTATTCACACTTGTCTGTTTTCATGCAGCAACATTACATGATACAGCATGTCAAGTAGAAATTTTATACTTTCCTACATTTTTGGATGTGTACTTCATGTGTACTAAGTTCATCTCACTTGAAGGACTTTTTAAAACATTTAATGGGTAAGAGCATCTAATACAGCCAACGCATTTCGGCCTCTTCTTCAGGGCTTGAGTAGTCGATGTAAATAAAATCACATCAGAATGCACTAGGGGATCTGTGTTAAAGCTTTATGAAGACTAATGTTTCCTGATGCCACTAAAGGCAGAGTGTGATCAGGAGATGTTAGTCTTCATCAAGCATTAACACAGGTCCTCTAGTGCATTCTGTAGTTAACATCGACCGCTCAATCCCTGAAGTAAGAATGATTTTTCGCCCCAAAATGCTTTGGCTGTATTTGATGCTTTTAACCATTAAACGTTTCAAAAAGTCTTTCAAGTGAGATGAACTTTTGTACCAGGCGCTCTGTACACATCCAAGAGTTTACCTTCTGGTGTGTGCTTCCTAAATATGAGAGGTAGCAGCCTATACTATATTTCAAGCACGGATCTGCTTCTTTGAAGAATGAATCACTATACTAGATCCATTGGAATCAAATTCACTTCCATTGGTCCGGTACTATCACACACACACATTGGGAATTCTTTCCTGTATGGATGGTTCACACTGCAGTTTAATGTGTTTGAAAGTATATATAACTATTTACACCTACACATGCTGAGTTACCACATTTACAGAAGCATACTAAACAGTGCCAACCCACCTAAAAAGTAGGCATCACAACCAGTGAAATCCTTTACATCTTAATGGAGAATTTCATCTTATACCTTGTTTTCAGACAAAGCAAAGTGCAAATATACAGTATATATATGAGGATTATCAAATTAAAGCTTCAACCGCCTTAGACCAATTAAGCTATGGGGATGTTCACTATATCCTAATTACAAAATCAGATTACGTATAAAGCGTTTGTATCAATAAAAAAATTAGCAGAACCTAACTCAGATCAATTACATTACCTTACTGAGTCAATGAAGATCAGGACGTGCTTTATGTTTATGTGAGGTGGCAGACTGGACACTGCTTCAGCTATGATGGCCTTAAAGAGTTTTTTCTCCGCAAATACCTATTAATTGCAGGTCGGGCTGTTTTATTGCTTTTAAAAATATGGTTCTTCTGAGCCAATAAATAAGTATATATATTATATTTACACCAACGTTACTGTTGAGTGGTAGCCTGCTAGGTTTGGGTCCATACCACCCCCCTCCCCCCTCCTTCTTGTCTTTAGGTATGGTTTTGGTTTTCTCCTTATCCACTTTGGAGGAATCCTAGAGTACTAATATATGCTTGAAGTGATGCTCTTGTGTGCTCACCTCTAGTGCATATATTTGAACACTATATATGGTGTTGTTTGATGCTTAGTAGACTCGTCGGTGAACTTTACTGACAAGATAGTGAGACCCATTCTTTCCAACAATCCCTGAATGTGTCCTGACGAAGCAAAACAGCGAAATGCGTTGACGCACAGGGGCTCACTGTTGTTCATGTGATGCAAAAATTCCTTTTGTTGCACCATGTATTCTCATCCATTATATATGTATTTTTAACTTTTCTCTTTTCTTTTTTTGTTTTATTGCCTTATGAATTGTTATCAATAATAAAAAAATATTTTTATACTTCAACTCTCATCCATAAGTGACTCTAAAGTCCGACCTTGGGACAGTTTTCTACCCCTTTTTTCTCTTTTACCAAATATTCAAAATGGATGTGGCCATAGGAGTGCTCTCGCTTTATATTTAGAAGATCAGAAACATTCTCACAGAGACAGAAGGCAACCAAAAAAAAAAAAAAAAGGTTCACAGCTAAAGAATCAGGCCTTGTACAGACCAAGAGTGGGGGAACTGTATGAATAAAGTAGACCAGCTATTCACAAACAGAGTTCCATGGTACCCTAAGATTTCCTCAAAAGTTGCTAGGGGTTCCTTGAGATGTGGTTGATCAACCCATCATTTTGTGGTGCCTGCATAATTCCAGAGGGCAAAGTCCACTTTGCATAGCCAGCTGCAGGACCAATGGTTCAGCTGTTTGTAATGGTGGCATTCTGACCACCACTGTAGTGGGGGCATTCTTCCTAGTGACCACCAATGTAAAGGGCACTTTTCCCACTAACTCCCAATGAACTGGTATTAGCAGGGGTTCCCTGAACCCCAAACATTATTTCAAGAGTTCCTCCTTCTTGATGTAGTACTTTAATCTCCAGATAAGAGTTTAGCAAAAGAAAGATTAGAATGACAACCAAACTGATAAGAGGCATGGAGGAGTTAAGCTATGAGGAAAGATTGGAGGAACTGAATTTATTTTCTCTTGAGAAGAGATTAAGGGGGATATGATCAATATATATATATGTGTGTGTGTGTGTGTGTATATATATATATATATATATATATATATATATGTGTATGTGTGTGTATATATATATATATATATATATATATATATATATATGTGTGTATATATATATATATATATATATATATATATATATATATGTGTGTGTGTGTATATATATATATATATATATATATATATATATATACATTTTTTTTCCTTTTTCCCTTTTATAGGTTGAACTCGTTGGTCTTGTGTCTTTTTTTCAACCTAACTATGTAATAATAAAAGGAAAAAAAAAGTATATAGAAAAGGTTCTACAAAGCACAAAGTTTAAAACCTCATAAAACATGATCAAACTGTCATCCCTAATACCATTGTGCATCCCTTGAATGGGACTTGAAATTACAGTACTTTGGAACATATAAACCAAAAAGAATTTGAAACAAAAATATCAAGCTTATTTATACAGTATTATCGCACATACTGTCACATACTTAGGCAAAACATGCCCTGTACATCAAGTCCACATCTAAAAACATTATTTAATAAGGCATCAGTCATAAAGACCATGGTCGCCGAACAGTATGTTGTTTACTGGGCGCTCGGGTTCGGCACATCACGGATCGGGTTGACAGTTTATTGGGCAGGGCTGGGGAGCACCCAGCTGTCATGGTACACCTTGGAACCAATGACAAAGTGAGAGGAAGGTGGAGAGTCCTAAAAAATGATTTCAGGGACTTAGGGAATAGATTGAAGAAAAGGATCTCCAAGGTGGTTTTCTTAGAAATACCACCTGTGCCTCGAGCCACACTAGAGGCAGCAGGAGCTTAGGGAACTGAACAAGTGGTTGAGGAACTGGTATAGGAAGGAGGGGTTCGGATTCCTGGACTGACTTCTTTAGTAAGGACTGGCTAACCCTTAATGGGGATGGTGCAGCTCTATTGGGAAGAAAGATGGCCACAAAGTTGGAGGGGCTTTAAACTAAGTGATGGGGGGAGGGTTCAGAGGAAGTGACAGCCGGCAGTGAGCAAAGGTCAGAGGGTAATAGTGGAGCCAGTAGTGATGATATAGCCGTAATGTCTAATCCCGGGGTGAATGAGTGGACAAACCAACAACAAAGCCTGAGAAAACATAAGGAGAAACTAATATACACTCATACAACACTGGGAGGCGTACACACAAATGCCAGGAGCCAAGCTAAACAAATGGAGGAATTGGAGCTACTATTACACGAGGAAGACGTAGACTTTGTGGGAATAACAGAAACTTGGTTTGACAGCTCAAAGAACTGGCTGGGTATTCCTTGTATCGGAAGGTTGAAGAGGGGGAGGGGTGTGTCTACATAATCAAAAATGTAAGGGTGGTAGAGAGGAGTGACATTGTGAATGCGACGAGGGGGGAGGTGGAATCCGTGTGGGTAGAACTCCAAAGAGAGAAAGCTAGAAAGATTAGAAATAGCGGCGAGGCAGGGAAATGTCATCATTAGGGATGAGCTTCGAGTTCGAGTCGAACTCATGTTCGACTCGAACATTGGCTGTTCGCAAGTTCGCCGAACAGCGAACAATTTGGGGTGTTCGCTGCAAATTCGAATGCCGCGGAACACCCTTTAAAAGTCTATGGGAGAAATCAAAAGTGCTAATTTTAAAGGCTTATATGCAAGTTATTGTCATAAAAAGTGTTTGGGGACCTGGGTCCTGCCCCAGGGGACATGGATCAATGCAAAAAAAAGTTTTAAAAACGGCCATTTTTTCAGGAGCAGTGATTTTAATAATGCTTAAAGTCAAACAATAAAAGTGTAATATCCCTTTAAATTTCATAGCTGGGGGGTGTCTATAGTATGCCTGTAAAGGGGCGCATGTTTCCCGTGTTTAGAACAGTCTGACAGCAAAATGACATTTCGAAGGAAAAAACCCATTTAAAACTACCTGCGGCTATTGCATTGCCGACAATACACATAGAAGTTCATTGATAAAAACGGCATGGGAATTCCCCACAGGGCAACCCCGAACCAAAATTTAAAAAAAAAATGACGTGGGAGTCCCCCTAAATTCCATACAAGGCCCTTCAGGTCTGGTATGGATATTAAGGGGAACTCCGGCCAAAATTTAAAAAAAAAAAATGACGTGGGGTTCCCCCTAAATTCCATACCAGACCCTTATCCGAGCACGCAACCTGGCAGGCCGCAGGAAAAGAGGGGGGGACGAGAGTGCGGCCCCCCCCCTCCTGAACCGTACCAGGCCACATGCCCTCAACATTGGGAGGGTGCTTTGGGGTAGCCCCCCAAAACACCTTGTCCCCATGTTGATGAGGACAAGGGCCTCATCCCCACAACCCTGGCCGGTGGTTGTGGGGGTCTGCGGGCGGGGGGCTTATCAGAATCTGGAAGCCCCCTTTAACAAGGGGACCCCCAGATCCCGGCCCCCCCATGTGAAATGGTAAGGGGGTACTTACCCCTACCATTTCGCTAAAAAACTGTCAAAAATGTTAAAAATGACAAGAGACAGTTTTTGACAATTCCTTTATTTAAATGCTTCTTCTTTCTTCTATCTTCCTTCATCTTCTGGTTCTTCCTCCGGCGTTCTCATCCAGCATCTCCTCCGCGGCGTCTTCTATCTTCTTCTACTCGGGCCGCTCCGCACCCATGGCATGGGGGGAGGCTCCCGCTCTTCTCTTTATCTTCTTCTTCTTCTCTTCTTCCTTCTTCTCTTCTTCATTTTCTTCTCCGGGCCGCTCCGCACCCATGCTGGCATGGAGGGAGGCTGCCGCTGTGTGACGGCCTCTCCTCGTCTGACGGTTCTTAAATAACGGGGGGCAGGGCCACCCGGTGACCCCGCCCCCCTCTGATGCACGGGACATGACGGGACTTCCCTGTGGCATTCCCCGTGACGTCACAGGGAAGTCCCGTCAAGTCACCGTGCGTCAGAGGGGGGCGGGCTCACCAGGTGGCCCCGCCCCCCGTTATTTAAGAACCGTCAGACGAAGAGACGCCGTCACACAGCAGGAGCCTCCCTCCATGCCAGCATGGGTGCGGAGCGGCCCGGAGAAGAAAATGAAGAAGGAAGAAGAGAAGAAGATGAAGAAGAAGATGAAGAGAAGAGCGGGAGCCTCCCCCCATGCCATGGGTGCGGAGCGGCCCGAGGAGAAGAAGATAGAAGACGCCGCGGAGGAGATTCTGGACGAGAACGCTGGAGGAAGAACCAGAAGAGCCAGAAGAACCAGAAGAAGAAGATGAAGGAAGATAGAAGAAAGAAGAAGCATTTAAATAAAGGAATTGTCGAAAACTGTCTCTTTTTAACATTTTTGACAGTTTTTTAGTGAAATGGTAGGGGTAAGTACCCCCTTACCATTTCACACAGGGGGGGCCGGAATATGGGGGTCCCCTTGTTAAAGGGGGCTTCCAGATTCCGATAAGCCCCCCGCCCGCAGACCCCCACAACCACCGGCCAGGGTTGTGGGGATGAGGCCCTTGTCCTCATCAACATGGGGACAAGGTGTTTTGGGGGGCTACCCCAAAGCACCCTCCCAATGTTGAGGGCATGTGGCTTGGTATGGTTCAGGAGGGGGGGGGCCGCACTCTCGTCCCCCCCTCTTTTCCTGCGGCCTGCCAGGTTGCGTGCTCGGATAAGGGTCTGGTATGGATTTTTGGGGGGACCCCACGCCGTTTTTTTTTTTTTTTTTTTTGGCGCGGGGTTCCCCTTAAAATCCATACCAGACCTAAAGGGCCTGGTATGGAATTTAGGGGGACTCCCACGTCATTTTTTTAAAAATTTTGGTTTGGGGTTTCCCTGTGGGGAATTCCCATGCCGTTTTTATCAATGAACTTCTATGTGTATTGTCGGCAATGCAATAGCCGCGAGTAGTTTTAAATGGGTTTTTTCCTTCGAAATGTCATTTTGCTATCAGACTGTTCTAAACACGGGAAACATGCGCCCCTTTACAGGCATACTATAGACACCCCCCAGCTACGAAATTTAAAGGGATATTACACTTTTATTGTTTGACTTTAAGCATTATTAAAATCACTGCTCCTGAAAAAACGTCCGTTTTTAAAACTTTTTTTTGCATTGATCCATGTCCCCTGGGGCAGGACCCAGGTGCCCAAACACTTTTTATGACAATAACTTGCATATTAGCCTTTAAAATTAGCACTTTTGATTATTCATGTTCGTGTCCCATAGACTTTAACGGTGTTTGCGTGTTCGAACTAACTTTTTTCCTGTTCGCATGTTCTGGTGCGAACCGAACAGGGGGGTGTTCGGCTCATCCCTAGTCATAATGGGGGACTTCAATTATCCCAATATTGATTGGGTAGGGGGGACAGCTTGCTCATTAAAGGCCCGTCATTTCATGAATGTCTTACAGGACAACTTCCTGTCCCAGTTGGTGGATTCTCTGACTAGAAATAATGTATTGCTAGATTTAATAATTACAAACGACCCAAGTTTGATCTCAGGTGTGGCAATCTGGGACAACTTGGGATCTAGCGATCACAGAATGATCACATTTAGCATAAATCATAGGAAAAGGAGGCATGAGGGTAGCACACAAACTCAAAATTTCAAATGGGCAAACTTTTCTGAATTGCATTCAATACTACAAGACATTAATTGGGACCAAATCCTAGAAACATTGTACATGGAAGAAAAATGGGAATGCTTAAGGAACATATTAATAACGCAAAAACAATAGGTGGAATAATGGGATTATTACGGTGCCAGAGATACAACAAAACGAAATAATAAAATAAATTAATTTTATTACAAAAAATTGCTTAAAAATAAATGCATTTCATTTACAATATAGATACATACAGGAGCATATACAAATATATTACAACCAATGGATGAAGGAATCAGACAAATCCCTACTAGTTTCGCCAATACATTGGCTTCTTCAGGGAATGTATTAGGTTGTAATTCTACAAAAAGAAAATTAAATTAATATGATGAAATAAACTGAATACACAAAGAGCAGCGCAATGCTAATCCCTAACAGAAGTGCATGGAAACTAGACAATAGCACCCAATCAATAGGTCCCAGCATGGATGGAAATATCAATTGAGGATCGCACATACCTACCCAAGGAGACCCGGAGGGCCACACAGGAAACCTCCAAAAGTGAGGGCCACCTCCTCACTGCCTTGACAGTTTATTGGCCCTCACTTTTGGAGGTTTCCTGTGTGGCCCTCCGGGTCTCCTTGGGTATTTATGTGCGACCCTCAATTGATGATATTTCCATCCATGCTGGGACTTATTGATTGGGTGCTATTGTCTAGTTTCCATGCACTTCTGTTAGGGATTAGCATTGGGCTGCTCTTTGTGTATTCAGTTTATTTCATCATATTAATTTAATTTTCTTTTTGTAGAATTACAACCTAAAACATCCCCTGAAGAAGCCAATGTATTGGCGAAACTAGTAGGGATTTGTCTGATTCCTTCATCCATTGGTTGTAATATATTTGTATATGCTCCTGTATGTATCTATATTGTAGATGAAAGGCATTTATTTTTAAGCGATTTTTTGTAATAAAATTAATCTATTTTAATATTTTGTTTTGTTGTATCTCTGGCACCGTAATAATCCCATTATTCCACCTATTGTTTCTACTTACCCATTGGGATGAGGTGCCTTATCTAATTAAAAACACACACACCACCAGCTCCACTTTTTTCTCTAATATTAATAACGCAGGTATCGCACAGTGCATTCCATTGGGCAATAAATATAGAAGAGTGAAGGTTAAACCTGGGTGGCTAAATTGTAACGTAAAAAGTCTTATTAAAGGGAAAAAAATGGCCTTTAAAAAATATAAAGCGGAGAGGATATTGTCCACATTCCAACACTACAAGGAATGCAATAAGATAATAATGTAAGCATGCAATCAGGGTGGCAAAAAGAGACTATGAGAGACAAATAGCAGTGGAGAGTAAAAAAAATCCCAAAGAATTTTTGATATATATTAACAGTATAAGAGCGAGATCAGAGCACATTGCCCACATAAAAGACGATGATGGAAGGATGGTTACAGATGACACAGAGAAGGCAACTTTGCTAAATACTTTCTTCTCCTCAACTAGATGGCAAATGATGTGTAATGTGGAGAAATGTAAGGTAATGCACTTGGGGGCTAAAAACACAAACACAAACTACTCACTAGGGGGAGAACCCCTGAGGAAATCAAGGATGGAGAATATTAGCATGTATAGGGTTATACTCCAGAGATAAAACTATAATCTTGCCACTTTATAAAGCTCTGGTTAAGCCACATCTGGAGTATTCTGTCCAGTTCTGGTCACCAGTCCTCAGAAGGGATGGGCTGGAGCTGGAGAGAGTCCAAAGAAGGGCAACAAAATTAATACAGGGACTGGAGGATGTCATTTACGAGGAACACTAAATTTATTCTTGCTGGAGAAGAGACACTTGAGAGGAGATATTATAACGATTTACAAATACCTTAATGGAGATCCCAGCGTAGGAAAAAAAAGCTATTCAGAAAGTGTAAGAGGACATGGGGCCACACAATGAGATTGGAGAAGAGGTTTATCCTAAAGCTGTGCAGGGTTTTTTTCACTGTCAGGGCGATCAGGATGTGGAACTCTCTTCCACAATTGATGGTGTCAATGGGGAGTATTGATATTTTTAAAAGTCTCCTGGATGTGCATCTTAGTGAACATGACATACAGGGCTATGAGAAATGATTATCGACACTGACACACGTACACCTACAGTACACAGGTTGAACTGGATAGACTATTGTCTGTATTCAACCTTACCTACTATGTAATTAAATTCACCAAAACAATTTTTAATACTTTACACAATGCTATTAGCCCTTTCGCAACTCAGTCAACACGTTTCACACATTTTCATGCTTCCTAGGAACCATTGGGGAGAGAGCCAATATACTGTATGGTGGCGGTCTACCAACTGCCGTCACAGTTGTTATGGTGGTCTATTCATTTAATCTACAATAATAATGATAATGGTACATACACAGATCAAACATCACATTTAGACCCCTAGCTTAAGTGAATATCATTGTTTATTTCATTACAATGGTATCCAAAAGTTGGTGTGATGTCTTAGGCAGCAAGATAAAATGCTATCCCTGAAGTTGATGTGTTGTAAGAAGAAAAAAATGTTTGTTGCATATGGACCCATGTCCATAGCCAAAACCAGCTACAATAGGCACGTGTGCATCAGAATTGAACCACGGGGCAATGGAAGAAGGTGACCTGGTCTGATGAATCATGTTTCTGTTACATCATCTGGATGGCCGGATGCGTGTGTGTTACTTACCTGGGGAAGAGATGGCACAAGGATGCATGATGGGAAGAAGGCAAGCTGGTGGAGGCAGGGTGAAGCTTTGGGCAATGTTCTGCTGGAAAACTTTGGGTCCTGCCATTCATGTGGGTGTTACTTGATACGTACCACCTGCATAAACATTGTTGCTGACCAAGTACACCCCTTTATGGGAACGTTATTCCCTTATGGCAGCAGCCTCTTTCAGCAGGATACTGCGCCCTGCCACACTGCAAAAATGGTTCAAGAATGGTTTGAGGAACACAAAAATGAGTTTGAGGTATTGACTTGGCCTCCAAATTCTCCAGATATCAATCGAATCAAGCATCTTTGGGATTTGCTGGAAATACAAGTCTGATCCACGTCACAACCTCACAACTAAAGGATCTGCTACTGACGGCTTGGTACCAGATACCACAGTATACCTTCAGAAGTCTAGTGCTGTCCATGGCTCAATGGGTCAGGGCTGTTTTGGAGGCAAAAGGGGGTTGTCATAGGTAAGTGGTCATAAAGTTATGTCTGATCGGTGTACGATGATGATCTATCATTTGACATCACATATGTTATAGTGAGCTATACATTTAATCTACTCTAATAAAAATCGGTACATATAATTAGACACTATGGGTTGATTTACTAAAACTGGAGAGTATAAAATCTCATGTAGTTGTACATGGTATGCATAAAGGTGAGTGCAGCGCTAAACAAAACAACAAAATAACAACAACACAAACAAAATGTAAAAGAGGAAACTAAGGCAGGGTCCCAGTGCAAAAAATTATTTTCCAAATTTGCAAGTGAAAAATAAAAGTAATAGAAAAAGAAAAAGAAAAAACTAAGGCAAAGTCCCAGTGCAAAAATCAATTCATATATAAAAAGAGCAAACATCCATCCGTGTGTGATATCGGTGACAAGTAATAAGAAATCATGAATAATCTTCAAATAAATGTGCATTCAACTCCACACCCAATTGAGTAAGTAGCCTGCTTACCAGCTATCTGTGACTGCTAAAAAGCAGTCTTACCCAGCACAAGGAAATCGGTCTTCCCAAGACCATTAAAGATGTTTGGAACTGCTGCTAGAACGATGTTACTCAGAAAACAAAATAAAGTTCTTCCATTGTGCAGTAAGTTTAAAAAAGCAGTTTAAGAAATAAGTGGGTTATACATACGAGATATATGAAGTATAAAGGCAGTACAACCAAATGTCTCATCAATGAGGTCTGCGGTGTCTCCTCAAGCTTCCGTAAGTTTTCTCTTTTACATTTTTTCACTTGCAAAATTGGAAAATAATTTTTCTTGTTTGTTTAGCTCTGCATTCACCTTTATGCATATTTACTTGGAGTTTTTGTATTAGACATTTTTAGTGTTGGCAGCTTGTCATAATTTACTATACTTTATATATAGTTTATATTTCACATTTTTGATTCTCTAGCGCAGCGTTAGCCCACCGTGGGTTTCTTGAAAAATAGTTGTGCATGGTAGCCAATCAGCTTCTAACTTCAGCTTGTTCAATTAAAGAGGAAGTAAATCCTAATGGGTTTACTTCCTCTTTGTTTCCCTGCAAAGGTAAAGCATAATGGGCTACTATGCATCGCATAGTAGCCCATTATGTGTCACTTACCTGACACAGGACCCTGCGATGTCACCATTGTCCCCTCTGCTACGGAGCGTCCATCTTCTTTCCGGGTATCGTGGCTCCGGCACTGTGATTGGCCGGAGCTGCGATGATGTCATTCCTGCACATGCGCACAGGAGCCGGCACTAACGGCATATGGCCGTTAGCAGCGGCATGCTCAGTGCGCCTGCGCGCCGCTGTCTACGGCACATGCGCCGTAGACAGCGGTGCCTGTCTTTTTGCAAATACCGTATTTATCGGCGTATAACACGCACCGGCGTATAACACGTACCCCAAGTTTAGGAGGGAATTTTAAGGAAAAAAAAACTTTTAGGAGGGAAGTTTACGGGAAAAAAACTTACATTTAAATGCCCATCATTGCAGCCTTCTCAGTGCAGCCTTGCCCCAGTGCAGCCATGTCAGTGCAGCCTTATCCCAGTGCAGCCTTGCCTCAGTGCAGCCTTGCAGCTCGCAGTTAGAAATGGCGCCGCTCCCCTGCGATCCTGTGATCCCCTGCGATCCTGAGCTTCAAAATCGCCGACCGCGATTTGAAAATGGCGCCGCCGGCGCCGAAATACACAGAGCCGGTCCTTGGCGGCTCTCGTTCCCTTTCAGCTCCACTCGTAGTCCCGCCCGGGATGGGCGTGACTGAGAGCGGAGCTATCCAAACCTAGCCGAGTACACTCGGCTAGGTTCGGGCGGCGCTTGAGTGAAGCCGAAAGTGGCCGAGAAGAGCTGAGGACCTGTGTATTTCGGCGCCGGCGGCGCCATTTTCAAATCGCGGTCGGCGATTTTGAAGCTCAGGATCGCAGGGGATCGGCATATAACATGCACCCACAATTTTCCCCCGATTTTAAGGGGAAAAAAGTGCATGTTATACGCTGATAAATATGGTATCTGCCAAACCGTGTAGGTTTAGGAGATATTTCTTGGACCTACAGGTAAGCCTTAATCTAGGCTTACCTGTAGGTCAAGGTGGTCTGTAAGGGTTTACAACCACTTTAAGCTTTGACAAAAAAACTGGAAGCCGATTGTTTTCTATGCACAGCTCCACCAGATTTTGCAAGTTTCAGTTTTAGTAAATCTCCCCCTATATATTGCTTCCTGCCCAGGTAATTATTGCTTGTTGCTTACCTGGGCAGGAAGCAGTACAAAATATTTAATTATATGCACCAACTATTATTATTGCAGACTAAATGAATAGATCACCATCTCTAATTTCAGATGATAGACCACCACAGTACTCTCCTACAGTCCAGTACAGGACTCTCCTACAGTCCAGACAGACCCAAAGCAAAAAATTATATATATATATATATATATATATATATATATATATATATATATATATATATATACGGTATGTATAAAAAAATAAGCGCAGGTCTGGCATGACTAGGTAAACATGTAGATAGAGGGTTAACAGCTCAGTCAGAAGATAGAAGGCTACATACCAGGATTAGTGGTCTTGAAGGATTAGGAGGGGCTTCTATGTGATATAGGTGGGATTAAGGAGTATTCCATGAACTTTGAACTCAATGGACAAACAAGAAACTTACCACTTTCCTGCCCACATATTTGGATTGGTGTTCTTTGGCTGTCATAGTGACTTGGTGGTTGGGAGTGGGATCTTTGGAGGCCTTCTAAAGTAACAGTGATATTGCATAGCCGGGACCCATCTATGGTATGAGTTCCTCTGTAAAATTCCAGTTGACGAAGGTTTAACTGGGCATTTGGGGCATAGAGGTATCTGCAGAGAATGTGGAGAATTGGGACTGTCTCCGAGCCGGTGTGTTGCGGCTGGGAACCTCTAAGATATAAAAAAAAAAATGTTTGGTTCTTCATGCCTTTAAAGATAGGCAACCTTGATTATTGTTTATCATTGATATTATTAAGTTTCTGTTTAAAGGAATGTTTTGTTTTCTTGTAAAAAAAAAAAGGAATGTTTTGTATTGTTTATAAGTTAATAAATGGCTGCTACGGCCAGTTTTCACTCAAAATGGTGTTGTCTAGTTATTCTAGAACAGTTGGTAAAAGGGGTAGGATTTTGTAGCAGTTGTATGGTATTTTGAGGGGTTAAGATCTGTTTTACTATAATCATGAGGAACATTAAAAAGTGCAAAATGTGTTGGCCAAGTTACATTTGGGGAACTAGCGCTATGTAAAGGATTAACATTTGTTTTGTCAGTTTCAATACCTTTAGCAGTGGACTTCATGTACTGAGCATGTTTTATGTGTTTTTAACTGTTTTATGTGACAATATGTCTGTATAAATAAACTTTATATATCTTTACATAAAATTATTTTTAGTTTATATGTTCTGTTCAATACTGTAATTTAAAGTTCCATTCAATGGATGCAAAATGGTATAAATTAAGGATGACAGCATTTTATTTAACCCTATACCCTAATACATTCAACTACAAACATGATCAAAAATTTGCAAAAAAAAACAAAAAATTTCCCATGCTGGTTAATTATTTTACGATTGGAACACCAAATGGCTGGATGGATCAGACAATTGAATTTTAACATATCTTTTGTCTTGGCTACCTGCCACACACGGGCGCGTAGTTAATGGAATTGATGCTCAAGCTTCATCCTATTACCCGGATAACAGATGTGTTTTCAGCCAGTATAGGGATAAATTAATTTTAATGTCACCGTCCTCTGGAATGGAAAAGCTAATTTGTGTGCCATTTCGACAACTACAGGCTGATCCCAAGGCAGAAATGTTGCATGCAAGTGAAGAATTCAAACCACTTCACAAGAGGCAGAGGAGAGGGACCGGGGTCACATTTCATGTGGGGTGAAGAGGGCTAAATAAAGCAGAGTGAGCAGAACACGGGTGAAGCTCATAGAGCAGAGTGAGGCAGAGCTGGAGGCACTGCTTTTTTTTTAATGATTATTATTAAACAGGATTTATATAGCGCCAACAGTTTACGCAGCGCTTTACAACAGGAGGGTAGACAGTACACTTACAATAGAATTCAATACAGGAGGAATCAGATGGCCATGCTCGTTAGAGCTAATCTCAGACATATATTTATATATATAGCTATATACAGTATACATCATTTATTGCTGAGGTTATATGGTGTGTGAACAGGCCTATTATACATTTAAATTTAAATAATTGTAATAACTTTTTTAAGTAAACTTAAAAATATTCCTAGCAACCAAATACATGGAAGTTTTCCTTTCTTAACCCTCAAAACTGTTAAATAAAATCTGGTAATAGCTGAGGTCCAAGTGTGTACAAATGACAATAATTGCATTAGACACATAAGGCGGGGAAAGCCTTCACTGAACTGGTATAGATTATACAGCAGTATAAATTTACTTGTACAGTGATGGATTTCCAACTTGTGTACCATTTCCAGTGGAACGTGACAGACTGTACTAGTAGCTCTGGAAATTCCACTCAGTTATGGCATTCCCTCTTGCCATTGCATATTCAGCCTTCAACGGTTGGCTGGTATAAAGCAATAATATTGGCGGCAGTAAGTAAAGGAAGAGCCACTGCAGATTGATGATGTCACTGTAATCCAGGTTTAGCCACAGCAGCAGTTGGATTGCTTCCTCTAACGTGCTTCACCCAATAGGGCTTAGTCATGGACAATATTGTTGGCAGTGTTTGAGCGAATGGCATTGGAAATGTATGGGATCGCCTCCTATGGAACTTTAATACACTGCACTAGGTATGGGGATAAGGTTTTATGGAGGGAGCACTGTATGGTAGGAGGGCTTTAAGTGGGGAACTCTATGGTGTGAGCATTGTATATAGGGAAGGACTGTATGAGATGGTATTCCGTGGGGTAAGCATCTTACTGGAGAAAGGGTGTATATGGAGAATTCTATGAGACAGAGAGCCCCAAAATCAGTATTTTGGAAGTTTGTTTCTTCCATATAATATTTTGTATCTGGTCTGCTTTCCTTATCAGGGTTCTTCTATCAGTCGAGATCCCTCTGGTACATCTGTGTCTCATTTGTTCTGTGTTTATGGCTATTTGGGGATTTCATCTTTACCAGCCAGCATTGGTGTTGGCCTGTACCGACTCTCTGACCTCAGCTTCTATTTTGTCCTGTTTGGGTTAGTCCCTTCAATCTTTTTTTATCTTTATCTGACCTGTAGCGGCTTTGACTTCTTGTCCTGTTCATATAGCTTTGGCTGCTGATCTTGTTTGTCAGTTTTTATTGGCTCTGACTTTGGTTTCTCTCTGTTGTTCCTGTCTGTGTATCCTGTGTGCTACTGGTTTTGATGCTTTGCCTGTCTCTCTCTCTCTGTTTTTGGTTGTCTAAATAGGAAATCCCATGGGTTGCACACTGATAAGTGTCCTGGCATGGAGCTGTCCTGGATTTATTTCTACTTTCAATGGTTCTGACAAAGGCCTGGTGCTCCTGATCTTCGCATTTCAGTGACAGCCATTCCTTATTGGCTTGCAATGCAACATATATTGCAATAAAGTTGGCCATAAACAATTTTTTTTTTAATTCAGAGACATTATATTCTGACAGCAGGATCTACAGCTGTCAGAATACACTGTTCAGCAGCTGGCTGATTGGCTGCAGCCGCTGATCGACAAAATATTCCCAGCCAAACGATTGACTTCTGATGAGTAGAGATGGTTACACATTGGTTGAAAATGTTCTAGTTCTTGCTGACCCAGCTGAATTTTGATCAGTGTATGGCAGTTCCCACTAGACTTCTGTTGAAGGGATGCGCTGGAAAACCTTTGTCAATCTGCAGCTGCAGCCAATCTTCAGTGTCTCTACATTGCAGTCGGTTTTCTGTTCCTGCTGGGCCATGAATGTTTCATTGTGAGCAATCGTTAAAGTGAAACTTTATGCTACAGAATAAAAATAGCAGGACTTTCAATGCAGAAGAGACATGCTTTGTCCCTTCTGCAATAAAATTACTTACCTGATTGTTCGCACTTGTACAGCAAGCTGCGCACACACAGCTCATTGTACAGATTCGGCAATGCCAAAGCTGACGGAACTCCTGTGCATGTGCAGGTGTGACGTCATCTTAGACCGTCCAATGACAGCCAATGGCAATGGACATTTTCACTTAGGGGTGTACTCACTTTTGTTGCCAGCAGTTTAGACATTAATGGCTGTGTGTTGAATTATTTTGAGGGGACAGCAAATTTACACTGTTATACAAGCTGTACACTCACTACTTTACATTGTAGCAAAGTGTAATTTCTTCAGTGTTGTCACATGAAAAGATATAATAAAAGATTTACGAAAATGTGAGAGTTGTACTCACTTTTGTGAGATACGGTGTGTGTGTGTGTATATATATATATATATATATATATATATATATATATATATATATATATATATATATATATATATATATATATATATATATATATATATATATTTATAATAATAAGGTGGAATTAATAATTATAATAAAGAGGTGGAATATAAGTGTATTATTTTGGAGTTATCGCGCTGCACTATATTATTATTATTTCAGATACTTATATAGTGCCGTCAATTTACGCAGCACTTTACATTACATTGTAAATTCACATCAGTCCCTACCCTCAAGGAGCTTACAATCTAAGGTCCCGAACACACATTCATACATACCAGGGCCAATTTAGACAGGATCCGATAAACCTACCAGCATGTCTCTGGAGTGTGGGAGGAAACCGGAGTACCCGGAGGAAACCCACGCAGGCAAAGGGAGAACATGCAAACTCCTGGCAGATGGTGTTGTGGTCGGGATTCGAACCAGTACTGAATATGTAATTTATTAAGGGTGTGGCAACAAACACGTATCAGTGTGAGCTGTAATAAGAGGATTATGATTTGTGTTTATGAGGAATTAATCATGCAGACGGTTTTTATTTTTTAACCACTTGCCGCCCGCCATATAGCAAAATGACGTCGGCAAAGTGGTTGTGTTATCCTGACTGGACGTCATATGACAGGACAACAAGCCGTTGCGCGCTCCCGGGAGCACATCACGGCTATCGTTGTTGTGGTGTGTCAGTCTGACACACCGCAACACCGATCTAGATAAAGAGTCTTTGACGGAGACTCTTTACCACGTGATCAGCCGTGTCCAATCATGGCTGATCACAGTGTAAACAGGAAGAGCCGTTGATCGGCTTTTCCTCACTCACGTCTGTCAGACTCGAGTAAAGAAGAGCCGATCGACTGCTCCTCTGACAGGGGGGTCTGTGCTGATTGATTATCAGCGCAGCCCCCCCCCCCCGAGGATGCCCACACTGGACCACCAGGGATGCCACCAGGGATGCCCACCACTAATCACCACCAGGTATGTCACCCATGGCAACCAGGGATAACAATCAGTGCCCACAATGGGTGCCAATTAGTGCCCACAATGGATGCCAATCAGTGCCCACAATGGATGCCTGCCAATCAGTTAAACCCATCAGTACCACGTGATCAGCCGTGTCCAATCACGGCTGATCACAGTGTAAACAGGAAGAGCCATTGATCTGCTTTTCCTCACTCACATCTGTCAGACTCGAGTAGAGGAGAGCCGATCGGCTGCTCCTCTGACAGGGGGGTCTGTGCTGATTATCAGCGCAGCCCCCCCCCCCCCGAGGATGCCCACACTGGACCACCAGGGATGCCACCAGGGATGCCCACCACTAATCACCACCAAGTATGTCACCCATGGCCACCAGGGATAACAATCAGTGCCCACAATGGGTGTCAATTAGTGTCCACAATGGATGCCTGCCAATCAGTTATGCCCATCAGTACCATCCATTAGTGTACATCAGTGGCACCTATCAGTGCCCATCCATGCCACCTATCTGTGCCCTTTCATGCCGCCCATCCATGCCACCTTTCAGTGCCCATCAGTGCCGCCTATGTGTACCCATCAGTGTTGCATATCAGTGCCGCCTATCAGTGCCCCATATTAGTGCCCATCAGTGCCGCCTTATCAGTGCCCGTCAGTGCAGCCCTATCAGTGCCCATCAGTGAAGGAGAAAACTTACTTATTTACAAAGTTTTGTAACAAACAAAAAAAAAGTTTTTTTTCAAAATTTTCGGTCTTTTTTTTATTTGTTTAGCAGAAAATAAAAATCCCAGAGGTGATCAAATGCCACTGAAAGAAAGCTCTATTTGTGGGAACAAAATGTTGTGGGAACAAAATGATAAAACTGTAGTTTGGGTACAGTGTTGTATGACCGCACAATTGTCAAACTGCGACATCGCTGAAAGCTGAAAATTGGTCTGGGTGTATAAGTGCCCGGTATTGAAGTGGTTAAACTACAGTATATGACTTTTTGGGGGGATTTAGTAGCTCTTTAAAGAAAAGGACAAAAAAAAAAGGATAAAAAAAAATGACAATTAAAAATAGTAAAATACAATTTATCAATTAAAATCATAACCACTTTGTAGTCTTTGCATTAAATATATTACTGATAAACAAAGGAGGTTTGTCCAACTCCACTGAGGCACTTAGTCAGGGATGGGTTAAGGTGGGAGAGGGTGGAGGAGATACTTATATTACCAGCTCTCTGGTCAGCCTGACACAGGGATACAAGCTGCAGGACGGTGATAGAGGGAGAAGAGGGTGAGGTTGCCCAAAGCTTACAATATGGCCCAAATCCAGCAACCCGAACCTGCCAAGGAAAACAAGCCCTATGCAGGGCCCCTCACCAGAGAGATCGATCTTGTACAGAGGGACCCCAAGAAAATCAACCAAGACGTGGTACAGGTGAGATATAGGGCATGACTTATTTTTTGTATTTGGAGCTCGGTATTTGTGCCATCACATCTTTTTAAATTAAAATGACAATGTATCTAGCTAGATCTATGGACGAGCAATTTGTTGTGTTACTTTGGTTGCTGCTAAAACAAAAAATTGCTCTTTAAGAGGGTAATAGGAACTCTACTGTACATGAGTTTATTCTCAAACTGTAGCAGTTTAAGAAACATATCAGATTTAAATCACGTTTGCACTTTTGCAGCCATAATGGAATAACACCGACTTTATATTTGTATAAAAAACATTTTTAGTCCCCTGCGCTACTATGTAAAGAAATGCGCTAATAAGTGTGTTTGAGGGTCTGCTGCTATATACCCAATATGTGTTCCAGGGTAATACAAAATAGCTAAAGAGCTCACCTCTACATAGCTGGTAAATTACTATATATATATAAAGAAAATCATACACAATAACTAATAATAAAAAAAATAAATAATAATAATAATAAACAAAAAATAAATGTGCAGTATAAAAACAGCAAAACATTTGAAAGATAATGTGAAAAAAATATATACCAGTATATTTTTTTCTGCATTTTTTTCTGTTTTTATACTGCGCATTATAATATTGCATATGATTTGCTTTACATAGTAAATTACCAGTTATGTAGAGGGGAGCACTTTACCACCTTTAGCTATTTTGTATCACCTACTTTATATTTGTTCCATGTTTCTATTTACATAGAATAACTTAAGAAAACAAACTTAAATTGCTGCTTACCTTTTTACTTGCTTTTTCCTTGCTGAAAAATCCTATTTGGAAAAAATCAAAAAATCCCCCTTTATGTGTAACATAGAAGATAGAAAAAGGCTACATAAATAGTCAAGCTGAAAAAGCACACAAATCTAATTTGACCAATAAAAATAAATAAATAAATACATAAATAAATAAATAGAAACCTCAAAATACAAAAGCCTATGCTCCAAGTTCAAAAAGGCAAAAAGGCATGGTCCCATTTGCTCCAACAGGGAGGGGAAAAAAAAAATCTGTCTTGATCCTCTAACGATATTCCCTGAATCAACAATCTCTGGCGTGATTACTTGTAAATGTTAATAGGCAGTTATAATATGCATTGTTTAGGAAGGGCTGGGAAGTAATGTTTATCATAATTACCCTGTCTGTACTGCGCTGGCAGATCTCATTATCAGTTCTAAACCAGATGTGCACACTGTCTGTCCTAACAAAGGGTTAAAGATCTCAAGGCTTGAGAGGTTCATTGTAGGTTAATGCACTTTAAAGTGGTTGTAAACCCTAATGCCGCGTACACACGATCGGACTTTATGGCATACTTGGTCCGACATTCTTCCCGCCGGACTTTCCGGCGGACTACCGCCGGACTTTCTGAATGGACGGACTTGCCTACACATGACCGGACTTTCCGGCAGGCTAAGTCCGCCCATCTTTCCGACGGACTTTCAACAGAGTTACGGCGGACTTTCAGAATGAACGGACTTGCCCACACACGGACAAGTCCGTTCATTTTGAACGTGACTTGGGTACGACGGGACTAGAAAAGGAAGTCAATCTCACCACTTTTATCGGCGAGATTGACACCTTGCGAGCCCCGTCGCGGGGCATACCAGGCCCTTAGGTCTGGTATGGGTTTTAAGGGAAACCCCCTACGCTGAAAAAAACGGCATGGGGTCCCCCCTAAAATCCATACCAGACCCCGATCCGAGCACGCAGCCTGGCCGGTCAGGAAAGGGGGTGGGGACGAGCGAGCGCCCCCCCCCTGAACCGTACCAGGCCGCATGCCCTCAACATGGGGGAGTGGGTGCTTTGGGGGGGGCGCTCTGCAGGGCCCCCCCACAGCACCTTGTCCCCATGTAGATGAGGACAAGGGCCTCTTCCCGACAACCCTGGCCGTTGGTTGTCGGGGTCTGCGGGCGGGGGGCTTATCGGAATCCGGGAGCCCCTTATAATAAGACGGCCCCCAGATCCCGGCCCCCCACCCTATGTACCCCTACCCATTTACCTAGGGGAAAAGTGTCAATAATAAAACACACTACACAGGTTTTTAAAATAATTTATTAGACAGCTCCGGGGGGGTCTTCCTCCGGCTTCGGGGGTCTTCTTCCGGCTTCGGGGGTCCCTCCGGTTCCTCTTCTCCCGGCGTCCGGTTGGTCCTTCTCCGCTCTCTCTGGCCTCTTCTCCCGGTGTTCCAGTTCTTCTGCGGGCTCCTCCACTGTCTTCATGCCGCTCTTTTGCCAGCGGAGGCCTGGACTTCTGCCTTCTTGTCTTCTTGGCTTCTTCCCTCTTCTCTTCTCCAGATGTTGACACAACGGTCTCTCTGGCTGGACTGCTCTCTGAGCGCTCCGCTGTGACTTATATAGGCGGAGACCCCGCCCCCTTATGCCATCACAGTCCCTGGGCATGCTGGGACTGTGACGTTTTAGGGGGCGTGGTCACCGGGTGATGTTGACCACGCTCGACCAAGCCAGAAGTCCGGGCCTCCGCTGGCAAAAGAGCGTCATGAAGACAGCGGAGGAGCCGGCAGAAGAACTGGAACACCGGGAGAAGAGGCCAAAGAGAGCAGAGAAGAACTAACCGGACGCCGGGAGAAGAGGAACCTGAGGGACCCCCGAAGTCGGAAGAAGACCCCCGAAGCCGGAGGAAGACCCCCCCGGAGCTGTCTAATAAATTATTTAAAAAACCTGTGTAGTGTGTTTTATTATTGACACTTTTTCATTCACATAAGGTGGGGGGCCGGGATCTGGGGGCCCTCTTATTAAAGGGGGCTCCCGGATTCTGATAAGCCCCCCGCCCGCAGACCCCGACAACCAACGGCCAGGGTTGTCAGGAAGAGGCCCTTGTCCTCATCAACATGGGGACAAGGTGCTTTGGGGTGGGGGGCCCCCCAGGGCGTCCCCCCTCCCCCAAAGCACCCCCCCATGTTGAGGGCATGCGGCCTGGTACGGTGCAGAAGGGGGGGCGCTCGCTCGTCCCCACCCCCTTTCCTGACCGACCAGGCTGCGTGCTTGGATCGGGGTCTGGTATGGATTTTAGGGGGGACCCCACGCCATTTTTTTGGCGTAGGGGTTCCCCTTAAAATCCATACCAGACCTAAGGGCCTGGCAAGCCCCGCGCTCGCCGCAATAGGAAAATTTGTTTTTCCTATTGCAGCGAGCGCGAGATGCAATACCCTGTCCGTCAGACCAGCATACAGACGGACGGACTTTCCGTCAGGAACTGAGTCCGGCGGACTAGGATTTGAAACATGCTTCAAATCTAGGTACAGCGGACTTTTGGGAAAAAAAGTCTGCCGGAGCCTACACGCGGTCGGATTGTCCGGCGGACTCTGGTCCGCCGGACCAAGTATGCCGTAAAGTCCGATCGTGTGCACGCGGCATTACAGACCACTTTAACCTACAGGTAAGCCTAGATTAAGGCTTACCTGTAGGTGCAAGAAATATCTCCTTAACCTACACAGTTAAGGAGATATTTTCCTAAAAACGGGCACTGATATCTACGGCGCATGCGCAGGCGCACTGAGCGTGCCATTAATGAAGGCGATCATGCCGTCACTGACGGCTCCCATGCGCATGCGCTGGAGTGACATCATCGCTGCTCCGGCCAGTCACAGCCCCGGAGCAGCGATACCCAGAAGTCACTCCGGGTATCATGGCGGCGACGGAGGAGGTCAACGAGGGTCGCTTCGATCTCAGGTAAGTAATTCATAATGAGCTAGTCATACTAGCTCATTATGCCTTTGTCCTGCAGGGTGTTTTTTTTGTTTTTTAGAGAGGGTTTACTTCCTCTTTAAGAAAAAAGTGTTCACTTTGCCCCCATCTTCGCATTGCCATCCATTCTAAGCTGCTCTAGGTGTTCTATGCACAAAGTTACTCAAAAGAAAGAACCAGAAAGAAGGAAATATATGTTTTAAATTATTTTAGGTGTACTGTGTGAATGGGAACACATAAACAAACGTATAGTGGGGGTATCTCACGTTTAACTGCAAAGGAGGAGCTACTAAAACCTGGTACAAATAGATACTATAAAAATAGAAATTAGAATTGAATAGAAAATTGACCAACTCCTTTTAACAGGTATTGATGATAGAAGAGTATATAGTAAGTAAGCTATTCACTTGGAGAATTAAAATACTTTTAACAGCCTGGTGGAAAACCTTTTTATTTATGTATTTTTAGCTCTATGTCTGCAATTTATTTTCTGTATTTTTACCTGTATTTCTAGTTGTAATGTCACAGACTATTACTTTTTATCGTTTCATGTATTGGCTCCTGCATGCTCCTGATTTTATTTCTTATTGCCTGCTACATACCGCTGCGCCCTAAATTTATAGGAAGGCTTCCAGTTTGATTATGTAGTTCTGAGGATAAAATATTGATTGATATTGATTGATTATAGGTTTGTGTTGCCAATAAAATGCAAATCCCTTGCCTTCTGTGTGGTGTTTACCACCTGTATAGAGATCGTAGTTCAATGGGCAACAAAGATTTTTTCCAACTAGTAAATGTCTGTACATGCATGAATGGGATTATTTTGGGAGCGTGTGTAAGGTGTTGAGGGTTGGAAGACAAGAGCTGGAGATGCCCGAGGGATGTATCAGACATGGGGTTGATTGGCATACCAAAGAAATATATTGGAGATGGGGCAGAGGGTGGTGAGGACACTGGAGGCATGTATAATAAGTGGAGAGGACACTGGAGGCATGCATAATGCCCCGTACACACGGTCGGACTTTGTTCGGACATTCCGACAACAAAATCCATGGATTTTTTCCGACGGATGTTGGCTCAAACTTGTCTTGCATACACACGGTCACACAAAGTTGTCGGAAAATCCGATCGTTCTGAACGCGGTGACGTAAAACACGTACGTCGGGACTATAAATGGGGCAGTGGCCAATAGCTTTCATCTCTTTATTTATTCTGAGCATGCGTGGCACTTTGTCCGTCGGATTTGTGAACACACGATCGGAATTTCCGACAACGGATTTTGTTGTCGGAAAATTTTATATCCTGCTCTCAAACTTTGTGTGTCGGAAAATCCGATGGAAAATGTCCGATGGAGCCCACACGTGGCCGGAATTTCCGACAACAAGCTCCGATCGGACATTTTCCATCGGAAAATCCGACCGTGTGTACGGGGCATAAGAGGTGGAGGAGATACTGTAAACTAGTACTGGATGTGTTGGGGACAGGAAATATCAGAGGTCGGAGTGGGGAGGCAGAGAAAGAACACCTGAGACATGTATCGGGGGTTGGGGAGATTGGGAATACAAGAAACATAATGGAGAAGAAGGGAACCAGAAATGGCGCAGGTATGTTCTAGGGATAGATGAGACCAAGGAAGGATGAGATATATATTGGTGTAGGGGTAAGGTCAAAGGGAGGATGCTGGAGGAATATATCGGAGGTCTAGAGAATTGAGGATACTGAGACAACATTGGCCAAGAAGGTGACAGGGAACAGTGAAAGGGGATCCCTGAAGGGGGTCAGGAAAGTAGGACGCATGTATCAGAGGGTATAAGGGAATACTGGAGGAGTATTCCACAGATGGAGGGGACTGGTGACATTGGAGGCTTGTTGTCTCCTCAGGAAGGATGTGCTGGAACTGGAGAGAGTCCAGAGAAGGGCAACAAAAATAATAAGGGGACTGGAGGATGTCAGTTACAAGGAATGACTACAAGCATTAAACTTATTCTCCCTGGAGAAGAGATGCTTAAGAGGGGATATAATAATATCTACAAATATATCATTGGTGATTCTAGCATAGGGAGAAAACTATTCAGTCTCAGGAGCTTAGGAGAACACGTGGCCACTCAATGAAGTTGGACGAAAGGGTTTTAACCATTAAACTGCATTTGTTCATTCTTTACTGTTAGAGCATTAAGGATGTGGAACTCCTGGTTGGTAGTGACAGTAGGGAGTGTCAGTCATTTCCAAAAACTCTTAGATGGATGGACTGGTGTCTTTATTCAACCTTACAAACTATGTAACTATATTGAGGGGAGAATGGGAGGAGAACAGCAAGGGCTACTCCAAACGAGCCCTACCTTCCCATGTAACTATGTAATTGTGTTCTGGATATAGAGTAGACCTTATATATGTATTGTGGATCGAGAAGGGGGGGATCCATCCGAGAGATGATGTTGGAGGCATGTATCAGTGGTGAAAGGAAATGGGAATGCTGGAGACATGTACTAGAATATAGGTGACCAGGGACAGCAGAGGTATGTTCTAAAGGTGGATGGTTTAGGGAAGTTGGCAGGCATATAACAGAAATGGAGGGGAATAGAGATGACCCATGAGCAACGAGAAAGTGCAGTAAGAGGGACATCACAGACATTTCAGTGACAATTTAATGACTAAAAATATTCAGAGTAAAATTAATATTGCCATTAAGAACTACTGAAATGATTAGCCTAGGTTATAACTCACAGCAGATCTGGACAATTCACATTAACCCAAGATCCAACGGGGAAAATTATTATATGCTGGTTTTGGTATTGGGACATTTCAATGCTGAAAAAAATAGAAGCTTTACTTTAAGACCACCCTAAACCTCCCTCACATTGCCATTAAACATATTGTATAGGGTTCATAGGGCAGGATGCTTTGTGTAGCACGTTTGAATTTTCAACAGTATTAATTTCGTCTACTAAATTAAGACTGAAACTAAAACAATTGAGATGACTAAAATACGACTAAAACGACATTTTAGTCAAAAGACTATAATAAGTCTAAAACTAAAATGGCATTTTAGTCAAGAGAGTATGACTAAAACTAAATTGAAATTTGACATCAAAATTAACACTGGTCTGTAGTGCATGTTCAAACATAAATGCATAAATAATAACATATTTGATTTTTCACTCCAGCAGTATATAATGAGTTTTGAAGTTGTAGAGAAATACTTAAATAATGCATTACAATTTAACTACACCCATTAGATTTTAGACAACTAAAATTAGTTTTAGTCGACTAAAATGTACTGGAGATTTAGTTAACTAATTACGACTAAAACTAAAACAATTGCAGAAGACTAAAATGGGACTAAAACTAAAATGCCATTTTAGTCAAAAGACTAATGCCGTGTACACACGAGCAGACTTTTCGACCAAACTGGTCCGACGGACTTCCAACGGACTTTTGAACGAACTGACTTGCCTACACATCACACCAAAGTCCGACGGATTCGTACGTGATGACGTACAACCGGACTAAAATAAGGAAGTTCATAGCCAGTAGCCAATAGTTGCCCTAGCGTCGTTTTTTGTCTGTCGGACTAGCATACAGACGAGCAGACTTTTCGATAGGAACTGAGTCCGGCGGAGTTCCGACACAAAGATTTGAAACATGTTCCAAATCTAAAATCCGTCAGATTTTCGACCGAAAAAGTCCGCTGCAGGTCCGATGGAGCCCACACACGGTCGAATTGTCCGTCAGACCAGTCCGGTCGAAAAGTCCGCTTGTGTGTATGCGGCATTAGACTAAAACTAAATCAAAATTTGCTGCCAAAATGAACACCGATTTCCAACAATATACATTTTATAAAAACACTTTTTACTGTCTTCTGGATTTTTGGATGTTTTATTAATTGTCCTGCTCCTTGCCAGTTTTTGCATTTCTGTTTCATTTGCAGTGTCTAAAAGTGGTTCTAAAGGCAAAAGGTTTTTTCACTTTAATGCATTCCATGAATTAAGTTAAAAAAAAAGTTCCAATACCAGTCCACAACCCCAACACCCCACCCAGGCCAGCCACCCATAAACACTTACTTCTCTTGGTTCAGCCCTCTCCTGTGTACAGCAGCAATGCTCTTTTCCTGCATTCACAGAAGTCTCTGAGGCCAGAGGGAGCCATAGGTGTGTATCAATGGATGCACACAGCCAAGCTCAGGAACACGGGTGAGGTTCTAGCTTAAACTAGGTGGCCTCCTCACTACAGATATCTTCTCTGGCACAGCCTGGGCAGTTAGTACCTAGAGAGTTAAATGGGGTCATACTCCTTAAAGACACTAGGAGTACAGCCCCATTTGTGTATAGATAGGGGTGTGTAGGGGTGACCTGGAAGACTTCTGGGCAAAGGATGTAAACAAGGAAGGAGACTGTGATTGTCACTAAGAGGTAAGTATGCACTTGGGTGAGGTTCCAACTCGGACTAGATGGCCTTCTTGGTGCAGATATCTTTTCTGGCACTGCCCGAGCAGTTAGTCTTGTGTAGACTTGAATGGGGCCATACTCCTACAAGGAACTAGAAATATATTTCCATTCATGTCTATGTGTAGCAATTGTGTAGTTGTGGCCTTAAAGATTTCTGCAGAAATTATGTAAACAGTGGAGAAGGCTGCCACTGTCGTGGAGTGGTAAGTATGCATTTCAATTGTGTTCTAGCTCAGACTTGGTGGCCTCCTCGTTGCACATATCTTCTCTAGAACCGTAGCCCTATTCAAGTCTACAATTAACTACTGTGCAGGTGTGGCCTGGAAGGTTTCTGCAGAAGGGATGTAAACAATGGAGGAGGTTGCCATTGTCACGGAGAGTTATGTATGCACCTGGTTGAGGATCTATGTTAGACTGAATAGCCATTTCGGTGCAGATATCTGCTCTGGCACCGCCTGAGTAATTAGCTCCTATAGACTTGAATGGAGCATTATTCCTTCAAGACGCTAGGAGTAAAACCCAATTCAAATCTCTTGGTAGCCATTGTGTATGGATGGACCAGAAGATTTCTTCACGAGGAATGTAAACAATGGAGGAGGCTGCTACTTTAAGGGTAGATAGACGTGCTTCTAAATCTCCCTTGCCTCTGAAGCCTGATCCACCTTCAGATTGTGCTTCAGAGGCTATACAGGCGGTGAGGAAATGATTTTAACCCCATTTTGCCATCAAACAGCACTTGGCGCTTCCCAATGATCGTCTGCTGCCTATTGCAGCTTAAGGGGGGGCAGTTAGCAGGCAGCAAAAATGTGGCTCAACCACGCATTTTTGCTGCCCTCCAACCTCAGGTCTAAACGAGGCATTAAGGAGGAGAGGTAAATATGCACCTGGGTGGGGTTCTTGCTCAGTCTCGGTGGCCTCCTTAGTGCAGATATCTTCTCTGGTACTCAACGCCTAAGCAGTTAGTTTCTAGAGATTTAAAGGGGCTCAAACTCCTTCAAGACGCTAGCAGTATGGCCCCATTCAAGTCTATGGGTAGCCACTGTGGCCTGATAGATTTCCGCACAGAGGCTGCTGCTGTTATGAAGAGGTAGGTATGTACTTGGGCGATGTTCTAGCTCAGACTAAGTGGCTTCCTCAGTGCAGATATCTTCTCTGGTACCGCCCCAGCCTATAGTCTTAATGGGGCCATACTTTTTCAAGATGCTAGAAATACAGCCCAATTCAAGTCTATGGGTAACTACTGCGTAGGTGTAGCCTGGATAATTTCTGCATGAAGGATGGAGGGGGCTTCTGCTGTCACAAAAAGGTAAATATCCACCTGGATGGGGTTCTAGCTCAGACTAGGTTTGAGGTCTGGGTAGGGTGGGCTATGGAGGGGGGGGGGGTTTAGTAAAAATCAAGTTGTTCCCTATTTTTAATGATCACATAATTTAATTTTGTTTATGTACTCTAGTTTGAAGTTTAATTTAAAAAAAAAAGGTGCGTGCAAGCTGTTGTTCCCAACCATTTTGGGTCAAAAGATTTCAAGAGTGTGATAATCCCCATGTGGACATTGGCTGTGCTCAGGAAAGTATCTCCTCTAAGGATCAGAAACATATTAAAATATAGTTACCTATCATGTGCTCTTATAAAAATGAGACCTATACATCTTTTGAATGTAATTAGCCATTGTGTTCAACTGTTGACTTGTTTGTCTGCTGGTGTTTTAATTGTGGAAAGGGTTTCTTGTGGATGGTTAAATACAGTGACTTGTACCCATCAAGTAACAGCTACCAATCTTCACTTCGAAATTAGGAGGAGACCTGGGTAAATTTAACACTGCAGAGAATGCTTCAGTTCCAGACAGGCTGGGGGGGGGCTGTCACATGAGCCAGAAAAGACCTGACAGCTGGAGCCTCAACCCACATCCACCTCCGCACAGAGACAAATATACAGAGGGAATTCATGGAATCCTAATAAATGCTAGCAGCAGTGCTCCTTGTAAGTACAGCATTACCTTCGTAACACAGAAGGTGTTTACTTATCATTACTTCCATCCTAGATGTAAAAAACAAGGATATCTATCTATAGCTGGTCAAATCTCACCATACATTTGCAGAAGAATTATTCACGTGATTTATAGAGCTTGGTTACTTTTTTGTTTGCCAGTAGATTCGCCTTTTCCAGACAGATCCCATTTGACCTATAAGAAGAACTCCACCCTATGTACGTAAACTACATTCACACTCTATATAAATCGTCCCTTTAATATGATTTGTCAATGACGTGGCTTTCTTTCTGCACCGCCATCTTGGAGCTCCTCTTGGCAGTAATTCCCTAATATTCTTACTCGTGTACAGACATGGCACTGGTTTCTGCACATGCGTGGGATCTTGTGGTGTGCATGTAGGCACGTGCAAGCATTCTTTTTTCTTGTAGGTATCACTGTACCGATGGAACAGGAAAAGGCAAATTTGTTAAGGGAATTTGATCCCTTAGAAAATTTGTTAGTCATCTCTGGGGATATGATGCCAAATTCGTGTGAGAGTTTAGGTGGTCATCCTAATGAGGCAGCATTTAAATAAGCGATCCCATGTAAATTTGGTATGCTTTGAATAAGGGTAGGTTAGGGTGAGGAACCCGCTAGTTAGGGACAGTGCTTTGAGCAGGGAACGGTTCCTGGTGAGTAGGGACAGAGCAAGGGACACTGTCCGGGGCCAAAGAATCTTCCAAGGATCCCTTTCAGTGGGCTAGTGCAGTGTGGATTATACAAAATACTCCCACCCCTCCAGCAGAGGCCGTCTTCCGCTTACCCAACTGTAAATCATAATACAGTGGGCTGTACTCATAGTGTTTTGTTCACCAGTGTGCCATATTGTTCTTCCCTTGTAATTTCTACAATTCTGAACCATTACTATAAAGCTACTACAGTGCTAGGACCCTGTGTGTGCGGTCCCTCCTGAGCGGGTACCTTGTTCGAGGCCCGTCTTCACACATGTGCCAATCACCGAAATACTTCCTCCTGGGATGTGTAATGTAGACATTCCTGGAGGTAACAGGAAAAAATGATTCCTACATCATCATCCATCATCCAGGTCCTCACCTCTAGTTAACAAAAAAAAGGTATTTACTTTTTGGAAAGTATACCAATTATCTGTGATTATATAAAAGGTACGGGAACGGGAGCAGATGAGGGAGACGTTTATTTATCCACTTAAGGACCGGAAGGATTTGCCCCCTTAATGACCAGGCCATTTTGTGCGATACGGCACTGCGTCGCTTTAACTGACAATTGCACAGTCATACGACGTTGTACCTAAACAAAATTGACGTCCTTTTTTTCCCACAAATAGAACTTTCTTTTGGTGGTACTTTATCACCTCTGTGGTTTTATTTTTTGCGCTATAAACAAAAAAAGACAGACAATTTTGAAAAAAAAAGCAATATTTTTTACTTTTTGCTATAATAAATATCCCCAAAAAAATATATAAAAAAACTAATTTCTTCCTCAGTTTAGGCCAATATGTTTTACATATATTTTTGGTAAAAAAAAAAAAAAAATCGCAATAAGCGTATATTGATAGATTTGCGCAAAAGTTATAGCGTCTACAAAAAAGGGGATAGATTTATAGCATTTTTATTATTATTTTTTTTATTAGTAATGTTGGCAATCTGCGATTTTTATCGTGACTGCGACATTGCTGTGTACAGATCAGACACTTATGACACTATTTTTGGGACCATTGACATTTATACAGCGATCAGTGCTATAAAATGCACTGATTACTGTGCAAATGTCACTGACAGGGAAGGGGGTTAAACACTAGGGGGCGATCAAAAAGTTAACTGTGTTCCCTCAGTGTGTTCTAACTGCAGGGCGGATGGGCTTACTAGAACATGACAGAGAGCACTGCTCCTGATCACTGGGAGCAGTAGTTCCCGGTCATGTTACTAGGCAGAACAGGGAATGTCTTGTTTACATCTCCCTGTTCTGCCTCTCCGTACCACGATCACGGGCCACTGGCGGACAGAGTCCGCGGGACCCACGTGCACGTTCCCGCGGCTTGTACGCTAGCCGCCGATGACGGAGTGACATACGGGTGTGTGGTTTTGCTGACTCGTGCCCCTTTGCCAACGTATATCGGTGTGAGACGGTCGGCAAATGGCTAAATGACATTGCTAATTGCATATTGTACACGTTTGCAGCCTGAATACTGAAATTTGCACTTAAAACTGTAATTGGTAACTTTTGGAAAAGCCAGTAAAAACTTGGCTGTGCCATAAAATTTTGGGTGTCATGTCAGTAAATTTCAATCTGGTAGGTTGGCAATACTGAGGGGGTTGTATATGGCTTCCTGAAAACTGCAGAATGCTCTAGGTCAGCGTTTCTCAACTCCAGCCCTCAAGGCACCCCAACAGGTCATGTTTTCAGGATTTCCCTCAGATAAGTTGTGGTAATTACTAAGGCAGTGAAACTGATCCAATCACCTGTGTAAATAATGGAGAGCCTGAAAACAAGACCTGTTGAGGCGCCTTGAGGACTGGAGTTAAGAACACTGCTCTAGGTAAAAACTTGGCAACCTCCTAAAAATGGATGACTATTATAAACAATTATAGTAAGAGGTAATGTTCCAGGATTTATTTTAAAACACTTGTCTCTAATTTTTGTGGGTTTTTGTCATGTTAGGTTTTTAAAATGAGGGAACGTTAAAAATTTTGAGTTAAAAATTCCCATCACCTAACAGGACTTAAAAGGAGATCTTCTAATGAGGACATTTATTCAGGTGACCACAATGGTGCTCTACAATTAGAGTGGTAGTAAACTCTTTTTTTTTTTTTTATTTTTACCTGTGGGTTAAATGAATATCTCCTAAATGTGCACCGTTTAAGAGATATTCTAGCGAGCATCACCGGCACAAGCTCTCTGAAAGAACGGCATACCCATCCTGTTCGTTGAGAGCGGTTTGCCACGGCCGAAACTCCCACGTGCATGTGCAGCTGTCGTCACAGTTCAGCCAATTAAGCGGCTGCAGCCCACAAACCTGGAAGGAAGACCAGGCGAAGATGGAAGCCTCTGCAGCGGTGACAGCGTGCCACTGGAGGGCTTCGTTTTACTTTCTATTTCAAAAGATTTTTATTTTGGGAAAAAACATATGAAATACAGAAGTAAACTTCATCATGTAAGAAAAAAAAAAAATAAAACGCGGAGAAACGAGAAATACATAAAATATCTGTAGGCGGAGAAGTAACATTTTCAGATACCCCTGATCCATAACAAAACACAGGATTATACTAACTGTCTGACAATATTGAGAGGAGTTCAGCCTGATTGGCGGAAGGTCTCGCACCTCCCAGCACCCCTAACGGGAGCATTCTGTGCTGGAAGGGGAAACCCCCATCCACCATGTACAGCATGAGCCCCTTCGACATGGAAGGGGATATTGTCAGGGCCGGCGGACTTACTTTTATTTTCAAAATATATTTATTTTCTTTTTGAATAACATAAACAGAACGATAACATATAGTCAGCCATGTTACCAAGTGATACATAGTTTCAAGACGAAATAGAGCCATATGGTAAATGTAAAAGTGACATGAGGCTCCTGATCAATAGACAATGGGTATATGACATAAAAACATAAGTATCTGGGTCTCCCAAGGAACCCGCAGTCCTGCTCATCAGGCTGGATCAGGCTGGACTGCAAGTTTCATCAGGAGACCCAGATACTTATCGTTTTTGTCCCCTCCGCATATGGGAGGTATTTCCATGCATATTGCAGAGATGTGAGATATCTTTACCCTTTATTTTGGTCATTGGTGGACGATATATATCTCAATATTGAATAAGGATCCTTTGATTGACTGAGCCATTGGATGATATGCACTTGTTACAGGGATTACCTAACCTCTGACTGAATTTTGAGTGGCTCATCATATGCAGGTTTGAGGGTAAATACCATGTATCCTCTGATATAGCTGGGTTTCCTTTAATGTATGTTGGTGGCTAACTGGACAGTTTTTTCTTTGGTCTCCCCTTAGCTCGGACACGCCAGACAATTTTGAGCATAGGTGTGGAGTTATACTCTATGGAATGAAGCCCTGAGGAAGCTGCCATTGTGCCAAATGTTGGCAATCTCCACACAATACCAATTTGACATTATGCTGTGACAAGTTTTTATATTATACCATTTGATGTTTTGTTACACGTGGTCATTGTATAGATTTAGGGGACTCTTTGTTAGTCCCCTTTATGTATTTGGATATGTATCTTCTATGTATATTTCAATACACGTTCGTTTTTACGAATTTATGTATATGCTATATCATCAGGGAATCACCACTTAAATGCTCACTTCCTTACATTCTCTGTTTCCTTGCATAAATATTCTGCTGCTGATTTGACTCTCCCAGCCCCCTATCTTCCAAAACCCTTCAGACAGACAGGGAGAAGCAGCCAACCCTTGCAGCCAAGGAAACACAGAACAGGCCTAAATAATCACATGCAGCTCAACTGATTACAGTGAGCCATTAACTAAATTTAACTAACCAAGCACCTAAGTGGATGTTACACAAAGCATGCACTGAATATCACCCATGCCAAGCGGCCAACCTCCTTTTCACGATTCAGCAAGACAGCTGCTTAATACGGGGTCCTGCAAGTGGGAGATTACTGGAGTAGTGGTGTCTATTTTAGTGATATTCAGCTTTCACTGGGATCCCAAATAGGTGGTATATGTATAGTGAAATTGATCCAAGCTGAACCACTGTAACTATGTATAAAATATCTATAACCGGAATTCCTCTTTTTAATGACGCACAGCTAACTTGATAAGGTCTGCAGCACTATAGGATTTTTTTAATTTTAGGGTTTCTTAAAATTTTAAGCGTCAGGGGTTGTATTATAATGTTATAATCTCTATAGCAGTAGTTGCCTATAGTAAGAAATGCCAGTCTGTGTAATTCTGTTGCACAATGATCTGAAATGCTTCTTCCTTTTCAGGTGGACTTTGAAGATGTCATTGCTGAACCGGACAGCATTCACAGCTTCGATGGAGTGTGGAAAGCCAGCAGCACTACCTTCACCGTCACCAAATATTGGTGTTACCGGGTGCTCTCGGCCATCCTGGGCCTTCCGCTGGCCCTGATCTGGGGATTCCTCTTTGCTTGCCTGTCCTTCTGCCACATATGGGCCATAGTCCCCTGCGTCAAGAGTTACCTGATGGAAGTCCAGTGCCTGGGCCAGTTCTACGCGGCGTGCGTCCGTACCTTCTGCGATCCAATCTTCGAAGCCATGGGGAAGGCGCTGAGCGGAATCCGCGTCGCGCTCAGAAAGGAAGTTTAATAAAAACTTACGGCTTAAATGAAACTTTATGTCTACTAACAAAGCCAAGTGGATGTCAATTCAAATGCACTAGAGGGATCCGCAAACGGGTGTATTGCACTGCATTGGGGGTCCCTCTGGAGAATGAACTTTTGAACATTTGGGGAGGAGGCGGGGGTCATTTTTCTTTTACTTTTCATGTAACAAATGAAGAATGCAAAGCCAGAGAAGGTATAAATACCGCATTTAATTATTATTTCTCTGTATGCACAAAGGCTGTGTTTTGGTGAGAACTGGAGTAGAGTATAGGATACAAGATCTATGTCACATGATATTGTGGATGAATGGCCGCTGAGGTCCGATCGATACAGTTTTTGTTTTTTTTTGCTCAATATGTACATTGTATCAGGCTCAACATTTCCTCCCCATTGACATTATCACAGTAACCAAATCCTTAGAAGGAATAAACAGATTAATAATAGTTCTTTGTTACACACAGACAAGGGTTACACGAACAGGGTACGGCAAACCAGACCAGGGGATCATGGGTAAATCAGGAGCCTGGGTAACCCTTGGTTCTTTGTTAAAACTAATGGCAGGTAAAAAATTGATGCAACAAGTCTGCGGAAAGAGAGGATGCAAAATACTGATCACACAGCGAAAAAGGCAATTTACAAGCAGGATTCAAGCAAAGTCACAAGAGGCCGGGACTAAATAAAGTGCGGGGTCCGAACTATTCATAGTACCATCCATGTGAGATTAGGCTGCCTGATTGTCCCCAATTGTGTCATTCCTGTAGTTATGGGCTAAAATAAAAATGATCTGTCTCCTTCATGTGTGCTATTGTACTGGAAATATATCAGTGACCCTAGTTGGAGTGTGACATTTGTATATTAATATCTTCAGGGAATGCTAAAGGGAAGTGAGGGAAGTGTATTAAATCTTAGCAAAATCAAGTTTCAACTTTCATCAAGTTAAAGCAGATTTATTTTATTTTTCATGTTAAAGTGAATCTATCAAATATACTTTTTTTAATATATATTCTGAATAGAGAAAGTAATGGTTAGATCGCCTTTTGTTTTTTTTTTTTTTTTTGGCTGTCTGTGAGATTTCCCTTTACTTCCTGCCATGTAAATGCTACAGGAAGTTAATTGAAACCCCCCCCCCCCCCCCCATTGAAGTGGAAACCCTCGTAGATATTTTTAGGGCTGCATCTCAATCTGTGACCAGCCAGTGTAAAAATCTATGACACTCACACAGCGCTGTCCCCCAGCTGGTTCTCAATCTGTGACCAGCCAGTGTAAAAATCTATTACACTCACACAGCGCTGTCCCCCAGCTGGTTCTCAATCTGTGACCAGCCAGTGTAAAAGTCTACGACACTCACACAGCTTTGTCCCTCGGCTTCCTCTCAATCTATGACCAGCCAGTGTAAAAAATCCCCGATACTCACACAGCTCTGTCCTGCTGGCCTTCAATCTGTGACCAATACAAACCAATACCAATACAAACTAAATGAAAAAGTTAATCAGCGCACATAAAAAGTGGGATAGCAATAAATGGAATTAGTAGTAATAGGTCCATAGATAACAGTGCTGGATGGTAGATCAGCTGGGATGTGTACAACTGAAACACACAAAACCTGTGTGTACAACTGAAACACACAAAACCTGATATCTCCTTGCCAATGAAAATGGGGCTATCCTCATAAAACTTCTTTTAATTCAATCTGTGACTGGCCAGTGTAAAAATCTATGACACTTATACAGCTCTGTCCCACAACTGGCTCTCAATCTGTGACTGGCTGGTGTAACAATCTGGAACATTCACATAGCTCTGCCCTCCTGCTGGCTTTTCGATCTCCAACCAGTCAGTGTAAAAATCTATGACACTGATGGAGCTCTGTCCCTCGGCTTCCTCTGGATCTATGACCAATCAGTGTAAAAATCTATGACACTCACACTGCTCTGCCCTCTAGCTGGGTCTCAATCTGTGATTGGCCACTGTTAAAAATCTATGACACACACAGCTCTGCCCCCTAGCTGGCTCTTAATCTGTGATTGGCTGTGTAAAAATCTATGACACACACAGCTCTGCCCTCTAGCTGGCTCTCAATCTGTGATTGGCTGTGTAAAAATCTATGACACGCACAGCTCTGCTCTCTAGCTGGCTCTCAATCTGTGATTGGCTGTGTAAAAATCTATGACACACACAGATCTGCCCCCTAGCTGGGTTTTAATCTGTGATTGGCTGTGTAAAAATCTATGACACACACAGCTCTGTTGGCTCTCAATCTGTGACTGGCTAGTTTTTTCAAAAATTACACTCTTACAGCTCTGTTCCACAACTCGCTCTCAATCTGTGATTGGCCAGTGTAAAAAACCCTGACACACAGCTCTGTTTCTCGGATCCTCTCACTCTATGACCAGCCAGTGTAAAAATCCCTGACACTCACACAGCTCTGTCCTCCTACTGCAATGATGTCAATTTAAAAAGTTGTCAGTTGTCACTTTTGTCATGTTTTAGAATCCCCAAACTATATAGTCCCACTAAAACTCATCATAATTATGGAAGTAGAGGATATTGTTGGGGTCCCAAATATGAAAACAGAAAAACTCAAGAATGAAATTTTTCCAGATGAAGCCCAATCAAACCCCCATGTTTTACCTAGGCAGAAGGGGCATCTTCCAAAAACCAGCACCTATGAGAAGAAATGATGGACTTTCCTAGGCAAGCTGCCAATTCTCTAAGTATTCCAAGCAAAATTTTGTATTTTGACCTCATAGGTGTCTATATATAAAATGTTAGCTGTGCAAATGTCTCAAGCATTTGCACTGCCGCCATGAATAATGCTTCTAATATGTTTATTTCCTATGATCTTCAGCTTACTAAACATATTAGACATATTACGGAAATTATTTGGGAAGACTGTGTGAATACTTGAGGCGTTCACATCTACTTTATGGTCCTCCTGTGGCCAGTGCTCTGATCCTCCTCTCACCATCGACAAAACATAAGCAAGCCCTTGAAATGATCAAGTACAATGCATGGCTAGCGGTGGTTGTTGGTCATGTATTGTACGTGATGGTGCCAGTGAAAGGGATGGCGACATGACCGGCAGGAAAGGAAAATTAAGAGGACTGGTTGTTGCACCAGAACTGGAAAGGATTAAGCTTGCAGGACTCTAGATTAATGTATCTCTCTCTATTAGAGTCTCCCTAGACAAAACAAGCATTATACCCTGGATATGCTGGTGGGGGTGGGGAGGGTGGCAGATTTCACTTTTTTGGCCAGCCCAGAGTTGGGCTTTAACTGAAAAGCCCAGACTGTCCTAGCCAAGTAATTCTGGCAGTAGTGGATTTCTACTGGAGGCTCTGACATTAGTAATGACTTCCTCCCCGTTGCACCAGCCAAGAGAACCCTTGTGGTGGAGTTTATTTCTAACAGAACTCGGTTTGTAGTCCAGCCCCTCAGCTATTACACCCCTGAATAAAGCTGTCCATGCATTTTGGTTGGTTCCTGAAGAGCCTGCCAAAGTTTGAGCTGTAAGTGGACCTCCTTGCTTAGATGGATTATTATAGATTATCGATGGAGCCAGGCAGACATTCGTCAGGTGAAAAGCTGCTGCACCAAATCAGATGTAGTTGCTGTTTGGGTGTTCTGACAGCCGCAGACACCAGCTGTCAAAATACATAATTAACACAAACTTAAGAAAGGGGAAAGATGACGCTGGACCTATGAGTTTATCCTATTGGCATTGCTATCCAACATTATGATGTTGGTCTAGGTGATCTGGTTACGGGTTAGGCAGCTTCTTTGGTTCTTCTGTTTTGTAATGCAATACAGAATAAACAGGAACTAAAGCACCACTCCACTCAATAGTCCAGATACAATCAAAAGGGTAGCTAGTGTTTTGAGAGTCTAAAAACGACCCCTTTCATCAGGGTTTGGAATAGAGGATAATGTCTGTATTGATGTAGAAGATCTGATTATAGGAGTAGGCAGCTTAAAAACCCCAGAGGATCCTTGGCTTGTAATGTACTACTGTATAAATAAAAACTGAAGTGCCACACCACTGATCAATAGTCCATGCCCCCTTCATCAGGTCTTGGAATAGAAGACAATGTTGGTGTACAAAATCTGGTTATAAGGGAAGGCAGCTTCCCCACCCAAGAGGATCCTAGGCTTGTAATGTACTATAGTATAAATGAGAACTGACGTGCCACACAACTGCTCAATAGTCCATGCCCCCTTCACCAGGGCTTGGAATAAAAGACAATGTTGGTGTTGATGATCTGGTTACGGGGCAGGCAGCTTCCACGCCCCAGAGAATTCTTGGTTTGCTACTGTATAAATAAGAATTCAAGTGCCACAACACTGCTCAACAGTCCATGCCCCCTTTATCAGGTCTTGGAATAGAAGAAGATGTTGGTGTTGATTTGGTGTAGAAGAACTGGTTATGGGGCAGCCAGCTTCCACACCCCAGAGGATCCTTGGTTTGTAATGTACTACTGTATAAATGAGAACTGAAGTGCCTCAACACTGCTCAATAGTCCATGCCCCCCTCATCAGAGCTTTTCAAGTGGGAGGGTCTTGCCATTAGCTGGTTCAGCGGGACCATTGAGCTGTGGTGTGGTGCTCCAATTCTTATTTATACAGAATACAGAAGATGGTAGGACAGATTCCGCCATCCACCTTGTTTAGCGTAGATGAGGGAATTTAGTTATATCTCATGTTCAGCTTTGGAGAACTGTAAAATCCCTTACATTGTCAATCGATATTAGGATTTGATTGGAGGGAGTTTATTTGGTATAACTTTGTGAAAGAGGCACCTCTGAATTACCCATGATCCGTGTATGCAGGCTACAAAATAACAACACATCAATATGGCTTCCATTATCCATAGAAAATATTTTGTTAACAATAAGATGATGGGGAATGACACAATTACTTCATTTTTTTTTGGGGGGGGGGGGGGGGGGGAGACCATATTGTAACTATACACAATCCTGGCAACAATATGGTGACATTAGCATCTGAAACAAAGGAGGACCATGTCATAAATTATTCCAGTCACTAAAGCTGGTGCCGTTGACGACTTACAACCAACTAACTTCTCCAAAAAGCATCTGTTAAAGCATTACTGAAAGTGTCAGCAAACACAAATGAAAAAGGGTTAAAGAGATTTAAGTTCTGTGTCTATAGTGCCACCTAGTGGCCTCAAGCTGCATCCTGTCCGCTGGCTTCATTCCTATACACAGTGCAGTCTCAATATTCAAGCAAAAAATCTTATTAAATGCAAAAAAAAAAAATCCCAGTGATTGTAGAATTGACCATCTGCTGTTTTCTGAAAAAAAAAAAAAAAGAAGGCTGTTTCACATGTAAGAAAATGTTTTCTTCGCCCAAAAGATATTTTGATCATGCCGTAAGTACAGTTAGGGATTACTGTCTAGTTTGTTTCTTCCCATATGTCAGATATGGGCTGCGATGCTGGCTAACAGGATGATCTGTATAACAGAACAGGGATCTACAGTGGCGATATTGGTTGTGCTTCTGCAGATGGGCACCATGCTGGTTTTCATTCTGCATCGAAAATGTAGCTGAAGAGGATCTGGCCCAGTTGTCTGTAGACCTAAATACCAGTGGGATAAAAATGAATTATGTGGACTTGGGTAGGTGCCACTGCTGCTTTTAGCAACCAATAATGTCTATATATGTCAGAGCTTTTATTCCCTTCGCTCCTCCATTGGCTGGGCAGAGGCCTGTGCTGGTTCTCTTGAGGAGGGGGTGGGAGAGGAGCTCCACTTGGCTTTATATGTCTGTGCTTTTGTTTATGACGGTAACAAACACGGATACAAAGTAACAAATGCTGTGCGGGAGAGCTTTTAGGGGAAAGGTTAGAGGAACATCCTTCGTTCTTCAATGCTTAGCACACCCCTGGCCTACGCAGCTTTGTGGGCCTTAAGCTTGTGAACGAGATGAGCTTGAACAAAGGTACCAGAAATGATCCGGCTTTGTTGTTGTTGTTCTTCTTCTCTCAAGGTCATGAATTCATCTTCTGGCCCCGAAAACTGCTCTACCCTGAGGCCCCTTTTTCCCTGCTGGGCTCCCGCGGACGGCCTCGCAACTACTTGGTGCATTGGGTTTATTTGACTTCGCTGCTTTGGCCACTTCCATTGCTTCTTCTAGTCCACCCTGCTTCATAGCTGTTTTACCCAGCAGTTCTCGAAAAACATTGTTCATGTTCTTTGTCACATCCTGTAAAGAATACAAAATAGCTGAGCTGTTTAAAGGGGAACTTTTAAATAATTACATCCAGGGCTTTTTTCTCAGAGAATAGGTGCAGAAACTCAACCATGCCCGCCACAAACATACCTGCCAAATGGCATAAAATTGTGCATACAACCCCTCCCTCCACTGCCCTCATCTTTGCTCCCTTCCTTAAAAGCTCCATCATCTGTCATATTTCCTACCTTTGTTGCAATATTAAGCTGAAGCACCTATCCGGCTGTAGTACCTCCCAGCATACTATACTACAGTCACTTGCAAGGGATATCATGCAGTAGGAGCATCAACAACTGGTCACCAGGAAACAAATGGAGACCACAGAGGGTGCAGCCTACCACACACCTTCTCCTGCCCATGACTGCACTGAACCCTGGGCACCTGTTCTGTATCTCCCTTGTGCCTGTCCGGCACTCAGTGGGATCTGCGCAGGGGATCTGACCTGTGGGAACTACTGGGAGATAAGCTATCACTTGTAAACACAGAAGCTGGACTTCAGTGTTACCAAGTGATAGTGGTGAGCAGGGAGAAGAAGACCTGAGCCAGAGGTGGTGGAACTGATTTCCCCCTAGTTCCAGCTGAAAAAAAGCCCTGATTACATCAAGGGGTCTAAGTATAGAAAATTTGGTGCACAGATGTCTTAAGCATTCGTACAGGCGCCATGAATGATTGCCTTATTGTTTGGAATTGATTATCTCCTATGATCGTCAGCTTGATCAAGTGGTCATAATGCGCCATTTTGTTTTGGTTGAGGTGTTTCAGGAAAACACTGACTTATAGCTACTGGATGGAGGTAACAATACTAGGAGACAATCCTCAGGGATGAGCTCAAGCATGTTCGGATCCTAGACCAAACCCACTTGAGTTATCCTGCCAGGAAGCTGTCACAGCACTCTGCCAATCATAAGGGGCATGTATACTTTTTCGCGGAAGGGAGTTTAACAAGACACATGGCCTCTTTTCTTCTAATTTTAATGAGTGGCCATGTGTCTTGTTAAACTCCCTTCCGCAAAAACGTTTTATCCCTATTATGGGGTTTTATCCCCATTGTCTACTTCTATTATTGTAATTAAAAGATAAATGAACACTATGGAAACATGTTTTCTAATGTCCCAATAAAGTGACAATAAAGTAATAAATCAAGTGTATACGTCAGCTGCTATTAAGAAAACCCTTAATAAACAAAAAAAAAGTATTTTTTTATTTATTTGTATTTTTTTATTTCTCAATTTATTTGCTAATTAAAAGATGGATTGCAGACATAATTTTATTCTTGTAAAAAGTTACTGATCCATCTCACAGCAGAACTATGGTTTCTAAAGTGATACCAGTTACTCCCAAGCAACTTATTACAGGTCTGTGAGGTATAGTATAAAAGGTCATTACCTACGAGAAATAATGAAAGATGGGTCATTATCTACGCTGTTTTGAGATCACCAATCGACAAAAGAAATATCAAAGCACAAGGTCAAAACTGGATCCTAAACTCGCTTGCTAAGAATATGTAAATACTTTGATGTCTATAGTCGGGTTATAGGTTCACTTTAACATATTTTATTCGACAGTATTTTTAACATTCAGTAAAAATACCATGAACGGCGCATAAACAGTGATGAATCATGTGAAAATGAAGACATAATCTGGTGTATAAAATGTGTCGTGGCAATGTTTTCACTATAGTTTAGTAAATAAGATCCAGCGACTGGTATCTGGTTGGCACTGTACTTTACCTTGTCTACTTCTATGCTTTGCCGTTCACTTTGCCAAGTTTTAACTGCAGACGCCCCCTTTGGTGTGATGTCGATTGGGTTCCTCCTCTCTACAGGTAACCTGCTAAAAGTGTTAAAGATTAAAAACTGATTCATCCAGTGAGAAATGTATATTCCAATAATAATAATAATAATAATAATAATATATATAGATTAAAAAAATATATATATACGCATACATACATACATATATATATTAATCCACTTCCCGGCAGCTGGCTGTATATGTGCAGCCTCTGGATTTTAATACCGAGCAGCCGCATATCTGTCTATAGGGAATCTTTTTTTTAGTGCTAAGAGTGCGCTCTCACCGCAGTAACTAAAGTGTCATGGAAAGCTCCTGATGCACAGCAATCAGGAGCTTTCGATCGTGTGACCACTGTGACAGCCAATCACCAGGGTCACATGAACAGAATGCCCGCTTCCACCTACCAGCATTTAGGTCCTCTTAAAGGGGCGCGAGGTGGCAGCAGGAAGGGGCTAAAAATAACATCATAATATTATTACATTAGATTAGTAATAAAACATTTACAGATTTACAGTATACACACATTATACACAGTCGGACAATGCCTTATTTATCATAAGGTATTTTTTAATAAAATATTGCAAGGGGAGAAGCACTAAAGGCCCGTACACACGATGCGAAAATCGGAAGTAAACTTTCGTCCGACGAGCGATCTGTCGATTTTTGGGTCGTTAGTATGGTGCTTTAGATTGCCGATTCTGGCTGTCCCTGGTATTGTTCCAGCAGGATTTTTACTTCACTGGTCCAGGTCCCCACACCATCGAGTTTACCACCACCTGCACGGTTGTGCATCCCCATCTGCACACCTGGTATCTGGTTCATCACCACACGCATTTGGCATGGTTTTCTCCCTGTCACCGCAGCACAAGTATATCTTATGGCGAACCACAGGGCAAAGTAAGTCCTGCTGACCCCTGTACCCTGCCCTACTGACCCAGTCTTCCATCCTGCTGACAACCTGTACCCTGCCCTACTGACCCCTGTACCCGCCCTACTGACCTCTGCACCCTGCCCCACTGACCCCTACCCTAATGACCCCTGTACCCTGCACCCTACTGACCCCTGTACCCTGCGCCCTACTGACCCCTGTACCCTGCGCCCTACTGACCCCTGTACCCTGCGCCCTACTGACCCCTTGTCTTCCGTCCTGCTGACCCCTGTACCCTTCCCTACTGACTCCCTGTCTTCCTTTCTTCTTACCTCTGAACCCTGCCCTTCTGACACCCTGTCTTCCTGCTGACTCCTTTACACTGACCCCCTATCCTCTGTCCTGCGGATCCCTTTCCTCTGCCCTTGTGACCTCTCTTTTCTGCCCTGCTGACCCCCGTACACTGCCCTGCAGACCCTTCTCCTCCACCCAGCTGATCCCTGTCTTCTGCCCTGAGAACCCCTGCTCTCAACCCAGCTGACCCCTGTCCGGGTTTGGTTTAGCCACACTTCTTAAGCCCCTCCCACTGTTAAGAGTTTGATCACACCCACATTTTGCCGCAGTGCGGTATGCGTGCCACAAATCACTTCCTCCCTTAAAATAATGGAGTGGGCAGACAAAATCGTAAGAGCAAGACTACACATGCTCAGAAACAAAAGAATACATATAAAACCATTCAACACATTATGTCACTTCTGAAGTTGTATTCTGTCGTACGAGAATTTTTGTATGGCGAGTAACCTCTTCACTTTTGACATGAGACTAGCATGCAACAAAAAACGGTCGTCTGAAAATCTGATCGTGTGTACGAGGCTTTAGGGTAAATTGCAGTAAGGTTTTACCTTTAAAAAAAAAAAAAAATGTTGCTGTATATTCTGTAAAGAGGAGTTCCAGTGTCCTGTGAAAAAAATAAAAGACAGTTTTCTTTCCTCGGCACCTCAACTATGGGCTGTGCCAGCTTGGGGCTTCATAGCCGAGTGCCCACTGCGCATGTGGGAGCAGTTCTGCGCATCGAGAATGGGACCTGTCACGTGTCCCAAAAGACTGTGGGGAGGGAGGAGAACTTCATTTCCGATCGCCTAAGCGGTGGGAGCAGAAGTGGGAGCGGGTACCTGTCAAAATTGGCTGCCTGCTCCCCCCCTCCACGCTCCTCAAAAGTACCAATT